>NC_090927.1:526360713-526662078 GCF_040938575.1 Ambystoma mexicanum
TAATTTGTAAGAGCATCAAACCTTCTTTCGAAGAACTCAACCTATTCCAACTCAGAGATAGTGTTTAATTGGGAGACTACATGATTGGGGTTGGCCGTTGACTAGAGAGCAAAAAACACTGACCCAAGCATTAATTAGTACCCCTAGCATGAGCTCTGCATCCTGTTGCAGTAAGGTGCTTTTTACTGATTTGCAATAGTTATAATAATTCGATTTTTTTCTCCTTCTCGCATCTCGGCAAGTTTGGACAATTAACAAGCTGTGAAAAGGGGTATTACAATCTGGGGTAATTGCAATTTTGAAGTGCATGTGAAGTGCGATCCAAAGTGGCTGTTGGGCTGCAGAGGACTGAAGACTGCCTTGCTACAACCTGCAAAACTCGCCATTCGCAAGTGGAAGTATGCTTGCTGCCGCAACATGGACTTGTGAAGCTCATTGGACTTACATCTCAAATCTTTTTGACGCCACCTCTTGCCCGCCTCCCAGCCCGCCCCCCGCCACATCACTTCCTATTTCTACATCGGGGTGCGCGCATTGCGCACGCGCACCCGAAGTGCGATCCAAAGTGGCTCTTGGGCTGCAGAGGACTGAGGACTGCCTTGCTACAACCCGCAAAACTCACCATCCGCAAGTGGAAATACGCTTGCTGCCGCAACACGGACTTGTGAAGATCATTGGACTTACATCTCAAGTAATTGTTTACGGGACATTGTTACTATGTTATTATTATCTTGTGATCCACGGCTCACTGTGTTTTTAAGCACTTCCCTCCCATAGCTTACCTGAGCATACTTTCTTTCTTATTTTTTTGATCTTTTTGACTCCGCCTCTTGCCTGCCTCCCAGCACCTCCCCCCCCCCCCACTGCATCACTTGCTATTTTCCATCGGTGCATGCACATCGCACGCGCATCTGAAGTGCGATCCAAAGTGGCTGTTGGGCTGTTAGGCTTTTGGGGTGCGGGTGAGCTGTGGGCATTTTCATTTAAATTCTCATCTAGATATTGGCATAATCGTAGCAACCATATAAGATTTTTACTTGCTTGGGTCTAACTTGATTTACAGAGGTGTACATTTGCTACCTTGTACAGTGATTATTAGCTGTGCGAGTAAACTAAAATTATTCCCTAACAATGGTGAATGGTTTGCAAAGTGGAAAAAAATGGAACATGGGCAAACAAAAAAATTCAGACGCTGAGTGCTCTATGCTTCCGCCTATAGCTGATATAGTGGATAATCCCTCTATTCCTGAAGAGGAAAATGGAGAGATTGCAGCTAACGGTTCAGCTTCCACCATATTGATAGATGGAGGGGCACCTAGCAGGAGAGAAGATGTTACGCCCTTGAAAGTTGCCATATGTGAACAGGGGAAAGCTGATCCGGTTACCATCAAATCAGAGGTGGTAAATCACCCCCCTCTCCTTGATACAATGAAAGAACCTTCTCCTCCAATCTCTCCTGATAGGGCCCACAATAAGTCTGGAGCACAGACCACCGCTCCACAACAAGTTGAAATAATTCAATCTGAAGTCAAGACCACCAACACCAGTCCTCTACATGAGGTACACACACCTTTTGATTGTGAAATGCTGAATCCTATTAAAAAACCATTGAATCATGTGAAAGCTATGCGGTCTCTTTCTATAAAAGAGGCTTACAAAATCTCTCCAAGAGAATGGACTAACGATGATGCAAACTTGGGCGTAAGTCTCGATAGAGACGAAATTAGAAAAAAAATGGGAGTGGAACATTTTGGCAACCACTTTGCTGACTTTTCGATGTTAGCTCCTCCAATTGAATCTGAACTAGGGAAGCGAATAAGACTATCACACAAACCATCTACCCCTGTAACTAAAAGTAAATATGGGGTTGAAAATGTCTTTCTCTTTAACAACCTTCCCAATTATTCCTACACAGTGCCTTCCCACTACACTGCTCATAGAGAAGTTCGGGAAATTGGGAGTATTTTTTCGCCAAGAATTTCAACAGTGGCTGCCATAAATTTGCAGAATAACAGTTCCCCCATTTCCGAAAAATCTATCGGACAGTTCAACCAAGCCTCTCTCAATCCTGAATGCTCCTTAGACCGAAAATCTCAAAATAGCCAATTAACCATGTCTTACAGTCCACTCATAGACCAGAAGAGGAGCAATATAGCCCAGAATCCTTTCCAGTAATCACCCGGATCCTGAACTTACTAGACAAGGGCCATGAACAAACTCATGGGGAAGTCAAAATATTACAACTGCAAACAACAGAAATAATTGATAAATTAAGTAGAATGGAGGGACTGCTCTTCACTTGCAATGCGATTTCCATGCTGACGCATAAGCACGCTAAAAAGGCAACAACTAATACTATTGCCAATCAGACAAAGTCCTTAGCAGAGGTAGTGGCTGCAAGCTCTGCGCGAGGCTTGGGCTGCGCCTAGATCCATCTCTTCTGCAAATAGTGGCTCTGAATGCCACAAAAATTGCGGAATTGACTTTGGTTGTCAAAGAGATGGTCTCCATTCATGCAGCCCAATCAAGTACAAATAAAATGGAAGTTACTGCCCTTAGCGACAACCATGAGAAGGTTCCCTTAGACAGGCCTTCTGCGCTTACTGACCTTATTGATCTAACTGGGGAGTGCATCAAATTAAAGGAGACTCAAGAATTGCTGGTTCTAGACAATCTCTCAGGAGAGCCTCCTAAAAGGAAAAGCAGAAAAAAACTACAAAATAGACAAACACAACACACACATGAAAGACATATGTAATCTGTCTGGGGGAGACACAATCATTGATCAGAACCAACTGAACAAAGAATCAAAAGCACTGCTCAACCTTTCTGAGCCAAATCAATTGGCTCATTCTACGAAAAAGGTAATACTTGACTCAAAAATCTCTCAAGGTATTAGAGGTGCGGTAGGATCAAATCCATTGAAAATGGATAAGGGTGGGAAAAAAACAAACACCAAACCCAATAGAGGAGATGCTTGTTTAACTGATGGAAAAGAAACCAAGCCTCCTGCATCCCCTTTGGAGATTCAAACTTCTACTCAAAAACAATCTGTACAATCAAACTTCTACCCAATGCTTGGTATAGAAAAAAACAGAGAAAGTAATCATCGGTACAGCGAATGATCAATGTATAAAAGCCAAAAGCAAACTCACTAAAATCAAAGTAAATGGGCAACAAACTGCTCCTGTTGATCGAACGCCCAAAATTGATGGAGGAAACGCTAAAACTAGTGAGGAAGGGCTTGCAAGCCTGCCCACTTATGGAGCAATGAATGGACAGGGATATATAATCCCTTTAGTGATGAGTGATGGTGCTTTGACATCTGCACCACCATGTTCTACTGCCTGCGATAATCCAAAGGACCTAAAATCTGCTATCCTGATGGGATGGGAAAGTGACTCAACCCGACAAGGAAAGGCTCGGTTGAACCATGCCTTTCTGCTTACTACTCTACAGGAGATCCCAGCCCTACGTATCACAAGATCTAATGATATTGATTGGGTAAAACTGCCATCTGAAAATAATAATAGAATGATTTGTAAATTCATATCTCCCTTTTTAATTAAACCTATTTGGGAACAAAGGGATGATCTCAAATCAATTGGTCTATTGTCTAATCTATTATCCTCACTTGAAGATGCCACAAGTTCTCTAGAGACTATCCCTCCTCCTGTTGAGGATGCTTCTATTAGAACTGTTCAAGGTGTTTCCCCTAATATAGATGCAAAGACAATGAAGCAGTTTATGGCTTTTGTGTCGGCTATCAAAGGGATGACATGGATGGATCCTTGCATAGAGCAAAGTGGCATTCAGTCTGATTCGATGAGAGAATCATAGCTCCGCTAATTTCCACATTATTTCTTGGAATTCTAGTGAATTAAATAATTTCAAGATGTGGTGTAGGACCAACACTCACCATAAGCTTGATATAATTTTTCTGCAAGACACCATGCACCAAATATACTTTACTGTTGAGGGCTATTATGCCTATATTCAGGTGGCTAGTAGGGCTTCCTTGGAAAGACCGTTGGGCGGTCTTGCTATCTTAATTAATACCGCCTGTAAATGCTCTACAGAATTGGTTAGTAATTCTGACACAATATTGGCGATCCAATTAACTGATTATGAGGATCCATCCATCACTCTCCTATTGATTTGTATCTATTGGAACAAATACACCAAGACAATTGTTGCCATTCTGCAACAGGCCTTACCCACACCGCTAGTCTCAGTTATGCACCGGGAGTAGAGATGAGTATTTCCATATAAGATAGGCCTCAGTCGTGCTACTTGGCCCGTGTGCTGCCACAAATCTTGATCGTATGTGCTCCACTGCACTTTATTTTTAAAATCGTGTATTTTTCAATTCAGTGAAAGTATGCCACAGTCTGTGGCTATTTTGACATTTTCCTGGCCCATTCACATGTGTATTGATAGCTGATGCATGTCTGCTCCATTTTCTTCAACTGACTGTGTTTGATGTGAGGCTGCATTGATTGGCTAGCTGGGGCTTTTCAGCAGCCAATGAGATCAGCAGCAGGCAAACACCTGCCCCCCATCCCAAGGCCCACTCCTAAGGTACCTGTATGTGCCTGGCCAGGCTTTGCGGGCCCTCGTAACAATCAGCAGGCAAATAATGAGCCATGATGCTGAGTACTTCATCCTTGTGCCTGTGGACTATGGTATCGCCCCCTTCCGCTATTATGTGAGGGTTGACTGTTTGCTCTGCTTGCCTGCCTCATCCCTCCATGACTCTATGCTTGGGCCACTCCTGACATTCTCACTCATCAAAATCAGTGGGGACTTCTCCCCTCTACTTCACGATGAAAAAGTCAGACTTTTTTTTATTTTTTATTATATGATATAGTTTCATTATAAACTTTTTCATTATTCTAATTTTATACATTTCTGCTTAAAATTTCACAGATATACACATTTCCTAGATAGTTTGTCCAATGGGGCAGAAGAAAAAAAAAAGGAATAAATCACAGATAGTCAGTTGAGATTCTCTATTCATATGGGTGTTAGAGGTTGACATTCAAGTGTTCCTCTCAGTTTTGCTTCTTTTCTTGCTTTAAATTAATTACACTCTTCCAAAATTGGATGATTCAAAAGATGAGGGCCTTGTTACTTCCTGATATTATCTGTGTCCATCGATCTTTTGCGTCATACTGAATCAACTCTTGTGGAAGCATGTGGCCAAACAATTTTCTTTTGTCTTTAAGTGCTGCGCATTCCATAATGATGTGATAAATTGACTCTATCTGGTCGAATTGCTGGCAAAATCTCCAATATATCATTGTATCAGGTAGCTGCTTTGTGTTCACCAAAACTTCCCATATAAGCAATATATTAAGCCGTAGTTGCATCTCATTTGTATCTCTCATTTGTCGTGCCGGGAAAATGGTCAAATATTGTGGAAGTTGGTCCAACACTCTGGTTTCCATAACACAGTTTATTGCTAGATGATACTGTGATTTAATTTGTAGAGTCTGTATCCAATTATTATATTGGATTTGTTTTTCCCCTCCTGTGGTTGATTTATGAGCATTTTAACGGTTGAACACCACATTACTTAGTATTTGGATACATGTCTCTATCCACACATTTAGCACTTTTTCATTAGATGTTTTGAGTTTGGTTCTTAATATATCGATTGCTGGAATATGATCATCGGCTATAGTCTTCCTGAATAGATCAAGGTATTTCCAGTTTATAATGGACTCTATTGATTGAATCGCCAATTCGAATTGAATCCGTGGCATCGGATAAGCAGGTGGTAATGATAGTACCTTTCAACAGAAAATCCATTCTATCTGGTGCAATATTTTGCAGGGAAGATTAAGCATCGCTTCACTGCCGTATGTTACAATGGCAACTACCTTCTGTCTGTAAAATGTGATTATTGGTTTCATTGAAAATGTAGTGTATTTCTTATGGAGAAGAATCACTTGACGAGCAAGCAAACAGGATTTGTTTTTTAAGTAATCAGACCAGTCTTTTTCTGTCTTCGATTGATTTAGCCATATACCCAGGTATTTGGTTGATTTGACCAATTCTATTTTTTTCCCTTTTAGGAACACTGTCAATGTTTTTCTTCTTTAGGCTTGATTGATATGTCAGAGTCATTACTTGGTTTTGTCTTATATTGATCGTCGGGTCATTCATATTCACATCATTTTCTAGATTTTCCAGTCTCTTTTGTAGCCCCATCTGGGTTGTATCTAATATAACCAAATCATCAGCCAACATGATATATGGTAATGGAGTAGCATTCCATTTTGGAGGGTTTGCAATTATAGAGTTTTGATTGTCAGCTAAATCTGAAGTATATATATTGAAGAGTGTTGCCGCAAGAGGGCAGCCTTGTTTAAGGCCATTCCAGGTTTGGATTTCAGTTGACACTACACCATCTTGGGACAATCTTACTCTGATCGTAGTGTCTATGTGAGCTCCTTTATCGGCTCTAAAATGTCCCTGGGGCATTTCCAAAGAGTTAATTTTTCCCATAGATTTATTCGATGAACAGCATCGAAAGCAAGTTGTAGGTCTATAAATGCTTCGTGGATGGGTGTATTAATCTTTTGGCTTCCAATTTTAGGAAGTTTAAGAGTATTAGGTTGATGTGTGTACCTACATTCTTAATCATTCTTAATGTAGCCTGTTTGGCTTGGGTCCTGCCTTCCAAAACAGATTGCCCATTCTGTTAATCTTCTTAGTGGTAGAGAAGCAAATACCTTTCCCAAGGGATCTAATATAACTATGGGGCAGTAGTTACAAGGTAGTTTCCTATCGCCATGTTTAAATATGGATAATAATATTGCTGTTTTCCAAGTCGTCGGAAGGTAGTTGTATTCTGAGATGATGGTAAAGAGTTGCATACATAAATCTGCCCACGCTTCAGGTTTCCGTTTGATAATGGCATTACTTAGACCATCTGGGTCAGGGGCCCCGGAAATATTGAGTTGGTTGATATGTCTCACTATTTCTTCAAAGTCCCAACTAGTATTACATTTTTCTTTGTTTTCTTCTGTCAATTCTTTCGTTGCTTCATTTCTTTTCTTGTACAGCGCAGAGAAGTAGAAAAACCCATTCTATCTGGGAAACGTCTAAGATCAGGTGCTCTTGTTGGTGATGGTTTTCATTAATCAGGTTCCATAGATTTGTAGAGTTTTTGTTGTTCATAGCTTGCAGCATTCATGATCCCAATTCTCTTTCCGTCATGTATTTTCGTTTCCTCATTTTCTATTTTTGAACTTTATATTCTAAGGTGGTAAGCTGAATCCAAGAGTTAAGGTTGATTGTCTCTAGAATTTCTAGGTTTGCCTCTGTTTATATAAGTGTTAATAACCCAGCAGAAGGCCATCCTTTAGATCAATTAATTGCTGGATTCATGCTTGTCAAATATCCGTTGCACAGTGGTTGATTGAACATCCATGTCTCATGGAGACACACCATCTGGTATTTTGATAGAATATTATTTTCATTTCTGAGCAAGTGAGCAGATGCTCTGGTATTCCAAGAACAGAGGTTGAGGGTCAACCTGCAGTAGACCGGAGCAGGAGCTCCAGTCTACTGCAGGAGCAGTGGCCTACATCCGCCATCCGAGTGCAGGACAGCACTAAGGTATGGCTTCAGAGTTAAGAAGCTAATTCGAAATGCTTTTTTAAATGGTTATTCTGAGCGTGTTAGGCGCGGTAACCAGGAGCAGCATTTCTACTTAGATAATGCTGCAAATAGAAACGCACACATTTCATTTGATGTGCATTACAGCCCAAGCAGCATCTACCCTTCAAGCTGTGCCTCTGCCATTACAGCACACGAGTTTAAGCAACTCCAAGATGGCCGCACGGGCCATTTAATTCCTTCCCTGCACCTACTTCCTTAGCAGACGGGAGGCGCCTGATGATTGGCCCTAGCAGCCTACTTCCCATCCAATCCCACGCCGGAAGGCGTAAGCCGGCCCTTCCTGGAAAGGCCCTGAGGGCAAGGCCAACAACTGTCCAGAGACTGTCCTGAGCTGGCCAGAGCCCAGGGCCATACCCCCTGCTTGTTTTGAGGCTGTGAGTAACTTATATTTGCCTTAAGCTATACTACCTGCTCCTTTTGCACCCTATCCTCCCAAACGGCTCTCCTCATTGCCTTTCTAGCACCTGTCATGTGCTGCAGTCACTGCACGGGACGTTAAGGTTGCTTAAACCGCCACAACAGTGCGCCACCATAGTCTGCCTTATTTTCACCACACCCTGATGGGCATCACTACTATGCGTACTATGCCCTTTCATCCTCTGGCAATTCACATTGTTGTGTTTTTTTGCTCATACACTTTGATATTGTGTCCCACTGCATTTTAAGTTCATCCTGCTAAATTCGAATCCAGGTACCCCTGATTCATGCATTTAATTTGTGTCCCATTGCATTTTTAGCCAGTGCCTTTTTGGCTCCTCCTGCTAAATTCAAATCTAGGTACCCCTGATTCATGCATTTAATTTGTGTACCATTGCATTGTTAATGCATCAATTCATGTTTGCATGATTTGATCTAGACTCGCACCCCTGATAAGTGCCATAGCTGTGTCCACATATTTAGGCCCTAGTTTTCTCGGTGCTACTTATACCCAGGTGTTCATGGTTCACCTTATTGTGTTGTGCCTTATGGTCGCTAACGGACCACTTTGACTGTGTTGTGCCTTATGGTCGCTACGGACCACCTTGCCTGTGTTGTGCCTTATGGTTGCTACGGACCACTTTGACTGTGTTGTGCCTTATGGTCGCTACGGACCACTTTGCCTGGGTTGTGCCTTATGGTCGCTAACGGACCACCTTGCCTGTGATGTGCCTTATGGTCGCTAACAGACCATTTTGATTGTGTTGTGCCCTATTTTCATTAACAGACCATGCACTCTAGCTCATACTGTGTTTCGTGAATATCATGCACTTTATCACTAGGGGCAGCCCTGGCTTCAACTAGCCACTTGCACTCTACATTGAGTCACCCTAGCCAGACATCTTAGCGAAGTAAGGGAAGTAAATTGCATCAGTGAACCACACCAACTACCATGTGCAGAAACTTGACCTCCCTGACCCTCCTAGTTACAAACATGACCTTTGCTACCTTTAGCACTTGTCCCCCCACAGACAGAAACCTGAGACTCAGGGCAAGACTACCTTGCATATACGAACCCAAAAGAAACAGTACTAACAATACTGCTAAATTCCCATCTGTACAGACACACATGGATAAGCAAACTCAAGCTACGACACCTTTAACTCCAACCCCAACTCCTACTCACCTCCACAAAAAGAAACGCCGGAGTCAAAATAAGCATACAGATACACTTGCAAGTCATCCTATTCGCAAGAACACCCTATCACTTACTGGATCCCTTATCAATGCCAGATCCATGGTAGCCCATGCAACTGAAATTGCTGACGTACTAAACAACAGTAGCATTGACTTCCTTGCCGTAATAGAAACCTGGCTTCACGAGGCAGCAGGACCTTCACTGATGTTAGCCGTACCTGACAACTACCAGATCCATAGAGTAGACAGACCCAATGCTAAAGGCGGTGGCCTAGCAATCATCGCGAAAACCACTTTGCCTATCAGACTCACCACCTCACCCCCCTGTGCTTCCTGCGAAGTACTCTCAGCAAAAATGCAACTCTCCAATAACCGCACGCTATCCATTCACTTGATCTACAGGCCCCCAGGTCCCCTGGGAACCTTTGAAGATGACCTTACCACCCTCATAGCGAACAATACCCAAAATCATTTGCAAACGCTGCTGCTGGGCGACTTTAACATCGGCTTTAATGAGCCAGACAATAAAAATGCCCTCTCTATAACAGCTATCCTAAATGACCAAGGCCTTACCCAAAAAGTCCTCTCCCCCACACATGCTAAAGGCAGAACCCTTGACTGGATATCAGAACTCAACTGCAACATAGTCATCACTGCCATCACCCCTCAACTATGGACTGACCACTTTCTAATACATTTCACTGCCACACTTGACCTCCCCAGCCCTAAAACTATCAAAATGATACCACCACTCCCTACCAGAAGTAAAAAAGACATTACTACAGAAAAACTCATCCCCCTCCTCCTGCCTACTATTAACGGTCTGAAGGACAACACTGACCCAGACATACTAGTAGACACCTTTAATAAAGCTATGTCTCACGCACTAGATACCATTGCACCTGCAAAACTACGCAAAGCTAAGCAAGAAGCCCACCTCAATGTCTGGTTCACCCCCCCCTCCAGCTTAAGGACCTTAGAAAGCAGAAACGAAAACTCCAAATGATCTGGCGTAATTCGCCTACCAACGACAACAAAGCTAAGCTAACTAAGTTACCAAACATTGCAAGGCAGAAATTATCAACACTAAAAAAAACGTATTCAATGATAGAATTACCAATGCCAAATCGAATACCAAGGAACTTTTTGCCATCCCCTGGGAAATGGAATCCCCTATCCAACCAACTGACACGGTCCCCAAGGACAAGATATGGTGCACTAATATACAGAATGCCCTATCGAACAAAATCTCCACCCTCCAACTCAAAATAATGAATAAAAAAGACACCCTCTCTCCTACTGATCAACAAGTGCCTCTAGTAACTGAACCTATTACTATCCCCCCTTTTAGCTTTAAGCCCATCTCCATCATCGACACTGAAAAGGCTATCCTCTCACTGAAGCCCTCCAACTGTAAGGGCGACAGCTGCCCAGCTCAAATAATAAAGGACGCTGCCAGAGATTTAGCCCCTTTCATCTCGAAGCTTATCAACTCATCCTTCAAATCCAACACAGTGCCAGCCAACTTAAAAGAATCCTGGGTCCTCCCCCTTCTTAAAAAACAAACCCTTGATCCATCTATCCCGACTAACTATAGGCCTATCACCACGGTACCCTTTCTACTAAAAATTATCGACAGAGTAGCCTATCTCCAAATTCAAGAGTACCTAGAAGCTAATCATCTACTAGGCTTGCGCCAATCAGGCTTCCGCCCTCTCCATGGCACTGAAACAGCCCTGATAGATCCCAAAACCAAAATGGAGGAATTTAAGGATAATGGGAAAACAGCGCTGCTACTTTTACTGGACTTGTCAGCAGCTTTTGATCTGGTGGATCATGCAGTCTTATGCAACCACCTCAAGCTGGCTGCCAATTTCACAGGAGAAGCTATAGCATGGGTCCAATCCTTTCTAGCCAACCGGACCATGAGAGTGTTCTCCTCTTCCACTTGTGCCGATCCCATCCAAATCACATGTGGAGTCCCACAGGGTTCCTGTGTCTCACCCACTATGTACAACATCTTCACCAAGCCATTGTTCGACAAGTTGGACAGACTGGGTGTCACCTACACTAATTACGCAGATGAAACCCAGATCCTCATACCCCTTTCGGGCAACTATGGAGTGGACTTGGCTCTGGTGAATAAAATCTACATCCTCATTCAGGCATGGATGGCCACTCATGGCCTCTGCCTGAACGACGATAAAACTGAAATCCTGCTCCTCGGTTCAGACCACAACCTATCCAAACTCACCCCGGACTATGCCTCATTTAACATCGATAACAATACTATTAAGGTTATGCGCGAGGTCAAAACCTTAGGTTTTTACCTCGACTCAGCTCTCACCCTCAAAAAGCAAGTGAACTCCCTCGCCTCCTCAACCACTTACACGTGTAAACTCATCCGTGCCGCCAGACCCTTCCTGTCCAGTGCCAGCTGCCTCACCCTGGCCAATGCCCTTGTCATGTCCAGACTGGACTATTGTAACGCCTTATACTCAGGTGCAAATAAGTCGGTCACTGACAAACTCCAGAGATTACAAAATAACGCTCTTAGAGCAGCTCTGAACATCCCACGTAGAGAGCATATCTCCAAACACCGGACAGAAGCCCACTGGCTAAAGATAAAGGACAGAATCCTCCTTAAAACTATTTCCCTCACTTCTAAATGCCTCAACAATCAAGCACCTCCCTACCTAGCGGAGACCCTCTAACCGACTGACGAGATCTGCCAACACCTTCCTACTGGAAGTGCCTAGATTCAAACTTACCACGGCAGGCGGAGCGAGCTTCCCAGTTAGAGCTGCACAATCATGGAACACACTCCCATCTGACCTTAGACGCCCTTTACCTTACACCAGATTCAGATCCTACGCTCTCAAACGGCTGCACAACAACGACATGCAACGATCCTCATCCTAGCCGAAACGTTATAACCTGTTAAGATGTTATTCTTATGCGCTTAAACCTTGTTATCCTATATGTATTGTAACACCTTGTACCACCTATTGTAAGCGACCACTGTTTTCTGTAATAGCCTGTGTCAGGCACTGTAACTAAGTTTCGAGTCTTCTTGTATTTTGCGCCCAGATGCCCACGGGCTTGGAGCGCATTACCAAATAAACAAACAAACAAACAAACAAACAAACAAACAAATTCTTTTTTGTTTGTAGTTGTTATGGGCGTTACTTTTTTTGTGCTTGTGTGCCCGTTTCTCGTACCTCTGTTGTTCTGTTGTTTGCTGTGTTTGTCGTTTAGGCATTGCCAATCCTCCTCGCATTTGTGGCGATCTAATTCCCATTCTTCTTACTCGACTCTGTCGTTGCTCAGACATCACTTACTCTGTTAAAGTGGAATTCTGATATTGTGATCTTCTTTCTAGGTTTGCGAGGTCCCTTTGCGGGACCCGACCTTAACGGCTGGTCTACACCAGCCGTTAAAGTAGGGACCCGCAAAGGGACCTTGGTGCTAAGTACGGTACCGCAATTTGCGGTACCGTACTTAGCGCCTTCCCCATTCCCATAGAGCCCTATGGGGCCAAAATGGGAATGGGGAAGGGCCATGGTTCAATGGGGAATTACCGCCCCGCCAACCTTGGAATGGGTTGGTAATTCCCCATTGAACCATGGCGGACCGGTTACAACACCAGCACCAACCATGGTGCTAATAGCTCCATGGTTTAGCGCCGGTGTTGTAATGAAGGCCATTGTGAATAGTGTGTCCTTCTTCGTATTCGTCGATAATGTAAAGTGATGCTTCTTCTTCAATAATGGCACTTTCTTCTATTATAGTTTGTTGTTCAGCTTCTATATATACTGAAATATTCATCAGGAGTTCATGTTGCTCTCTGTCCTCTGTTGTTTGTCTTTTTGATCGATCCTTGTGTGGTATATCTGGTTCCTTTTTCGTTAGTGACTCTTTTGTTTGTGTGTCTTCTTTTCCTTTCCTATGATGTTGTTGTGTCATGGCCATCGCTGTTGTTGATAGATTTCTCAGGGAGGCCCTGGAACCTCTCTTCGTTGGCTTCACTTGCTTTAGCGTTTTTTTCTCATTCTTTTCCTTTTTTTCCCTGCTCTTCATATGTAATGCGTTACAATCCTTCTTAGTGCGGTCGAATATCGGAAAATACTTTTTACCAGAAGTTGGTGGTTATATACTCTGTGGTAGGTTTTTCTGAGCCGGTTGGCTATTTGATTGGGTCAACGCTACACTTAGTTTGTTTTTTTGCAGAGCTAGCTGGTTTGGTTGCGGCTCCGATGTCTTTTTTCCTGTAGTTTTCATTGTCGAATTTTTGGGCCAGGTATTAAATTTGTACCGTCCTTTGGATATGTAACCTGGGTAGCTGGGTTCGTCTTTGTTATTTGTTCTATAGAAATTTGACAACACTCTTTCATTTGGTTGTTATCACGCTGATGTGTTGGCCCTCAGTCCAGGAAGTTACCATGATTTCGTTTATTGTGCTGTTGTTTAGTAGAGAGCATTTCGATCAGAGCTGTTGTGATTAGTGCTTTATCTGATCGGTCATTCCTTGCAATATTGAAGAGTCTGTTCTGCCATTGGATCATTGCTTTGGCTTCAATGTAAATGTTTCTATAAATATTTGCTTGGTATGGATTAGAGCCAGTAGCGTGGCCTGGTCTCTCATTGTGATGCTAATTGTTTGGTAGAGTTTGAGAAAAGGGATTAGTGCGTGATTCGTTGCTGACATCAGCATGTTGGTTTATAGTTCTACCATTGTAGTTGGTATTACTTCTTGTTGTTCCACTCCGTGTGGGTCGTATTGACATTTAATATAAATTGTTTTGGACTGTACCCTTCCCGCTATCATCTGTGGATTTTGTGTATCAGCAATGTTTTTCAGCTTTAACAGTTTCAGTTGTTTGAAATTCCACTTGTCTACTAGGAATTGGTTGTGCTGTTAAATTTGCAATACCATGGACCTCATTACACGGATGGCGGTAGGGATTTACCGGTACCGGTAAAATACCGGTACCGGTAAAATACCAGTACTGGTAAATCCCTACCGCCTTACTACGAGGTCCCTTTGCGGGTTGGGGGATTTAACGCCTGCTTTTTGCAGGCGTTAAAATCCAACCCGCTAAGGGACCTCGGAGCTAATTACGGCACCGCAAAATTGCGCTGCCGTAATTAGCGCCTTCCCCATTCCCATAGAGCCCTATGGGGCAGAAATGGGAATGGGGAAGGGCAATGTCGGAAGGGGGATTTACCGCCCCTCCAACCTTGGAATGGGGCGGTAAATCCCCTTTCCGCCAAGGCGGTGCCGGTATTTTACCGGCATGAGCCATGGCGCTAATAGCGCCATGGTTCACCGCCTACCGTGTAATGAGGCCCCATGTATTGGTGTAGAGGTCTTGTCAGATTCTCTCAACTTTTTTTTATTGGCGATGATTTTCCAAAAACCTAATTTCTCTTTTCATGATTGCTTATTAATGATCCTATTTCTGTTATATCCAGTGATAGGCATGCCATACGCCGACTTTCTATCATTGGAATTACCAGTGTATTTGTTATGGACCTGTTCTCTTGACCACATTTTTGCTGCCACAATCGCTTCGCTTGGATGGCTCTTTTTGTTTGTGTCATTGATGGTGTCATGTTGTTCTCTATTGATCGATGTTGGAATTCCTTTTCAATCATCTTCAATTCGTCCTTGGTCCAAATTCTTGTAATGTCATGTTTGTGGACCACCGTTTTTATCACTTTGTTTGTAGTTTCATTTGACACTCCTGATGGACATGAGGACTCTATATTTCTCCCATTGGGATTTTCATCAATAGGATCTGACTCCCTGTTTATTTCTAGTCGTTTTGGTTGGATATGTGGGCTGTGGATATGAGGGCTGTCAGAGGTATTTTTACGTTGGGGCTGTGCATTGGCGCTGGCCGTAACCCGCTGCTGGTTGGCATCAATCCAGTGATTGGGTGTTTTTCTACAGCATATTTCTCCTGCCTGCGTTATTACCTCCCATCCCTCCTCTTCTTGAGTACTTGCCTGTTCGCTACCAGACCCACTTGTACGATCTGCTTGTGCACTCACCTGCAAGGCAGCATGTTGCTCCTTTTTCACTTTGGTCATCGATCTTGTCAGTTTACATAGAGAGAGGGGTGTTATCGGACACTGTAGAGACTTCCATAGAAGGGAATTTCTTTGTTCTGTGTCTCGATGGTGGTCTTGTCGAGCCTACCATTCTGTCTCTGCCTCGTAACTCTTCCGACGGCTTCCAATAGCTGTTTATATGCTTTTAGCTACATGCAGTTTTCTGTTAAAGGTTGGGGAGTCCATACAAATAAGGGAAAGCACATAAGCGGGAGCCGGAGCGGTTGTTAGTATTGCCTCCACCAAGCCTCCCAAAGACTCCTCAAGACTCAGCTGACTCCGCGCCACTCCGCGAGTCGGCTGGGTTTTAAAATAGATAGCCCCACTTTTCTGCCGCAAAGCAGCACAACAGACTGCAAAACTCAGCTCCCAGCCTCCTCTCAAACTCCTCAAGACTCAGCTGACTCTGACATTGTCTTCCTGTGCTCTCACGTCCATTGCTTCCACTTCTTTACTGCTGTGCTGCAATACTTGTGTTTCACAATCGAATTTAGGTAGTTGTATTTGTATTGTATTTGTGATTGTTTATTTGTAAAGCACTTCTACCCAAGTGAAGTGCTTCAAAGCACTTCAAGGCGCAAAGGGCACAAGAGAATAGAGTCATCATTCTTAGGTCTTGAAGATTCCGAATGATCTTAAGAAAAAACTAGCATACTGGGGCAGAGGCATTTCAACTAGTGCAAGAAGGAATGAGGGAAGGGGGGAGGAGAAAAGCATACAATCAATAAACTACCATACTATGCCTAATAACTAGTCAGATAGTGCAAGTGCATTACAAAAAGTGGGGAGAGGGAAAAGGACATATAGAACAATACACTACCACCTGGTGACATTTCCGATTGATTGGTCGTCACTAATAAGCCTAGGTTCGAGTAGTTCAGGGACAACCAAGCAAGGGAGGGGAGACAGGAAGGGCAGGACAGAATAAACTTGTTAGGCCTGGTGCATTCACAGTCGTGCACGTGCGCAGGCAGTAAGTGCGAGGGAGGGGGACGTGCACCCAGTCCAGCAAGGGCTGAGTTAAGTGCAGGGTGGTTGCCCCTGTCAAGGAGCAAATTCTGAGTGCAGTAGTGCCAAGCAGAGTGTAGAGGCCCGGAGGCAAGTGCAGGACTGGAGGGGGTGGGGGGGGGCTGGGACCTGTGAGGCTCTGGAGGTGTACCGGGCGACTAGTCAGCAAACTGAGCAGGTTGGGAAGAGAAAGAAGGAGGGAGGCGGGAGAGAGTGAAGGAGGTTAGCAGGGGAGGGGAGAGAGAAAGAGGAAAAGAAGGGAAAGGTATTGAGGAGTTTCCAGGATTTAAGGAGGTCTGGTTCAAGACGGAGAGAGGCAGGGAGGCTGTCCCAGAGGGAGGCACCTACAGAGGATAGGGATCTACCCCAAAATTTCTGTTTGGAAAAACAGTTCACCCGCAGCGAGTTGGAGGAGGCTGAGCAGAGGGACTTGAACTTGATCCTTGCAGCCACGGGGAGCTAGTGGTGAGATTTCAGCACCAGAGGGATGCAGTCCCTGGGCTTGAGGCCAAGGATAAGTTGTGCGATTCTGTTCTGGATAAGTTGAAGAGGTCTAAGAGTAGCAGTAGGAAGATTGAGAAAGAGGCTGTTGCAGAAGTCCAGTCTGGAGAGAACCAGGGCTCTGGAGCGGTGAGCCTCTAGGGGAAGGTGAGAAAAGGTAGAATGCCTTTGAGGAGGTGCATTAGATAGTGGGACTTTTTGGAGGTGTCTGAGATGTGAGAAGGGAAGGAGAGAATAGAGTCGAAGATGACCCCCAGATTTTTTGCCTCACTGGTGGGTGAGGGCACAGGACCAAGAGAGGCCAGCCAGAGTGAAAGTGGGTAAGCGGGAGCAGGGGTTCCAATGAGGATGATCTCTGTCTTATTGCCATTAAGGCAGAGATCATTCGCAGCACACCGGGATTGCAGACAGGCAGTCTGGGATGAGTAAGGAGGAGGAGGCTGAGGGCAGCCTGAAATAGAGCTTTGTGTCATCCGCATAACACTGGTGTGCTCACATCCTGCATTACTTTGTCTCTTAGCTTAAAAATCGAATTTAGGTGTGCACACATCCTTCATTGCTTTGTCTATTAATTTAAAAATTGAATTAATTTAGGTGTGCTCACATCCTGCCTTGCTTTGTCTGTTAGTGTAAACATCGATTTTAGGTGTGCTCACATCCAGCATTGCTTTGTCTGTTAGTGTAAAAATCGATTTTAGTTGTGCTCACAACCTGCTTTGCTTTGTCTGTTAGTGTAAAAATTGATTTTAGGTGTGCTCACATCCTGCATTACTTTATTTCTGTGACTTGTAAAATGATATAATAAGTTATTTATAATGCTCTTAATACCCAGAGGTTTCTACGCGCAGACCCGGGGATCGAACCTGTGGTGCTCCGTGTCGTCTTGCTTCCAAGGCGAGCACATTGCCCCTGATCTATCCTCTCGAGAAATACACTTAGCCGCGTGTAAATCAAGTCGGAACTGAGTACTGCAGCACCCCCCCTTATCTCTCTGCCTCTCGCTTCATTCCTCTTGCTCTAAGATGGCACTCTCCATCTCCCCGATCTACTCAAACTGCTCCACTATCACCTATCCACACTCTCTGACAAAATCTGGACGAAAAAAAGCATAGAAAATACATCCTTGCTGCAAACCCTGGCCTCCCAATTGCAGACACCTATGTCAGTTCATCCTCCAGAAAAATTGTCACTGACATCCTCTTCTCTGTACCATCCCCAGACTTATGGACTTCTCATCTCATCTCTACTCTCTCCCCTTACTCTTCCACTGTCATCAATGGCAGCACTAAGTGGGAAGTCCTCTTGGAGGGCTTCTTCTCATCTTGCTGCTGCATTAATGTCTACTCCATGGACACAATCCTGGTTCAAGGCCCTCAGGCCAAACTCCTTCTCTTTGACTGGATCCTGCCATCTCTCATCAACATCCTACCTTCCTCCAGCCTCTCCCCCTTCTTCTCCCCCTGCTCCGCCACCTCTGATTGATGTACCCCACCCTTGTAGTCCACCTCAAAAAACGTCCAAAGGCAGAGATCGTCTTCATCTTGCGACCCTCAACTCACTCTCAGCTAACAAACACTCTTCTGACATCTGCCTTCTCCTTGAAGCCACTGACCTTGACATACTCACACTCTCTGAGACTTGGTTCAATGCCAGCTCAGTCACTTCCTTTGACTCACTCTTATCTGACGGCTTTAAGATCACCTCCAAGCCTCAACGTCACTGGGCTAGCAGTGAAGTTGCCTTAATCTTACCTGAGTGGATTCCTTCTTCGAGCATTCCCACTCAGCTCTACTTATTCTTTGAGAGGCTAGTATGTAAATTTGTCACCACTCCCTGCTCCACCCTGACCATTGCTACCATTTACCAGCCTCCAAGCACTTCCTCTCTGTTTCTCTTTGAGTGGACTAATTTCTGTTCATCCTTACTCTCTACCACCTTCCACAAGCTTCTCCTGGGTGAGTTGAACATCCGGTTGGAGTCCATTTGCACAGCATCCACCCTCTTCATTGACCTCTGCACCTCCCTATCCCTCTCCTTTCTTCCGTCTGGTCCAACCCACTCTGCCGGGCACACGCTGGACGCCATCATCCATTCCGACCTCAACTCCTCTGGTCACCCTCTTTCTTTTTCTGAGCACTCTCTTCTCTCCTCCCTCCTGGGTCCCTATGGCCCTGTGACAACTCCTCGAAAAACCCTGCCATTCAAATTCATGAACATCCATCTGATGAAATGAGTGTCAGCTGCTGCTGCCTTCACTTCCAACTTCATTCTCCCTTGCCCACCCAACTCAGACTCTACCTCTGAATCTGCTCTCAGCAATCCTCTATCTATCCATTACCGACACCCTTGACATCCTTGCCCCAGTCGTGAGTTACTGCGTGAAACCTGCCTCCAAGCGTAACACCTGGTACAATTCCGAACTTGCAGACCAAAAATGTAAGTGCAGGGATCCAGAACAGAAGTGGCAAACTTCAGGTTCACCCTCCGACAAACTGGCCTGCCGCCTGCTCCAAAGGCATAACAGACTCTCTATCCATGCAGAAAAAAGGGCCTACATTCAGGTGCAAGTATCTGGTGCATCCAACAACATGGCTGAACTGTTCAGAATCTGCAGGGAGCTTGCCAACCCATTTGCAGTTTCCTCTGCCCCTACTACTTCCCAGGCCCTTTGCAATGCACTCGCCACTTACTTCACCTCCAAAACCAAGGACATACTGAACAGCTGTGTCAGACATTCTTCCAACACATCCCCCACCTTTGCCTCCCCTGACCACTCACCCTCCTCCTTCCCCCTTTTCTTCCTTCGCCGCAGTCCCTCCGGAAGAAGTCACCAGAGTTGTCAACTCCATGAAGGTCTCTTCCAAACAGGTTCCCCTTGCTCATCCAGAACTATCAAGGATAAAATGTCCTCTCTCGCCCCCACTCTTGCTGATCTTTGTAACCACTCCTTTGCTACTAGTTCTTTTCCATCCTCCCTCAAGCACTCCCTTGTGTTCCCCCTCCTTAAAGAACTGTCAGGAGACCCTTCCTGCCCAGCCAACTATCACCCCATCTCTGTCACCCCTTTCCTGGAGAAACTGATAGAGAAGTTGGTCCTCCCCCACCTTAACTCCCAAACTGAACTCGTTATGGGTCTTCATGACCATCAGTCTGAATTCCGAGCAGCCAGAGGCATGGAAACTGCTCTCTTGAACACCTGTGAAGAACTTCTTGCATCGCTTGATTTCAATTCCCCTGCTGTCCTCATCCTCCTGGATCTCTCTTCTGCATTTGATACAGTGAACCACTCCATATTCATATAAAGGCTCCATGACACCCTTGGTATCTCGGAGCGTAACTGACCACTCTTCCAAAGTCATACAAGGCACCTTCTCCTCTCCTTCTTCCTCCTCCAACTGTGGTGTCCCTGAAGGCGCCATTCTTTTGCCTTGGTTCTTTAACATCTACCTTACTCTGCTGGCACACCTCATTTCCTCCTTCTCAGCCAACCTCTAGTGCTATGCTGACGACACACAACTCTTCTTCAAACTTCCTACAGACATCCTTGCACCCTCCTTCATCCCTGATTGCCTCTCAGCCATCCAGGTCTGGTATACTTTTAATGATCTCTGCCTCAATGGCAGCAAAACAGAGATCCTCCCTATTAGGACCTCGGCACCTGACTTCTTACCTTCACTCTGGCCTTCTTTCATAGGCTCTCCCCCTGCTCCCACTTCGGAAGTCAGAAACCTCTGAGTAATCTTTGACTACTCTCTATCCTGCCTCCCTCATACTCAGTGCATTTCCACGAAGTCCACCTTTCATCTTTCCCTTCTGAAAGGAATGTAAATCCTTTCCTAACCTTCCCCCAGAGATTTAATGTTACCCGGACTCTGATTCTCTCTAGGCTTGACTATTTCAATAACCTCCTCCTTAATCTACCTTGCTCCACGCTGCAATCCCTCCAGCTAATTCAGAATAGGGCAGCAAGACTTCTCCTTGGCCTCAAGCCCAGGGACTGCATCTTTCCTGTCCTACAAAGTCTTCACTGGCTCCTGATCACAGCACAGATTATATTCAAATCCCTCTGCATCATTCACAAGGCTTTCTGGGGCTGGGAACCACTCTATTTGTAACTCTTTCTGACCAAATACTCTTCCTCTAGACACCTCTGTTCCTCTGGCACCAACTCCTTGCATGTGAAGTGGTTTGCTAAACAGAGAGCATGTGGTCGATCTCTTTCCTCAGCTGGCTCCCATCTTTGGAACAGCCTCTCCCTGCCTCTCTGTCTTGGGCAGGACCTCCTTAAGTTCCGGAAAAGCCTCTTTATCTCCTCCTTCCCTTCCTCTCCCCTGCTAATTGCACATTAGCTTGACTGGTTTGCAGGACCCTCATGCATCCTAGGGGCCCTGACCTCCCACATCGTATGATCCCAGCTGCTGTCTATCTTCTGCACTTGCCTCAGCTCACCCTCCACCAATGGTGGTTGCACTTGTTTCTACATAGCACTTCACCTGCAGCTCCCCATGAGCACCCCAGCACCTCTCCCATAACCCTCTCCCCTCTGCACTTGCACGTTCTGAACACTGACAGGGCATAGTAGGTTTGTCTTCCCCTCCCCATTTTATCTTATATTTTGTTGTACTTAATTATTTAACGTTGTTGTAATTTACACTGTCTATCATCCCCTGTCCCCTCCCTGTTGCCATTTGGCCACTGTGAAACAGTATTTGCTTCCTGTATAAGTGCCTAACAAGTGAACAATAAATAAACAATAAATAAAATAGGGCATACTACCATTTACTTTTTAGTTTTCCTCCTCGCCTCGTGAAGAAATAAATAACGCCTGAAAATGATGCTTTGAAGGATGCATTTTATGATGGATTCCTATGGAAACCGCCTGGTTTTTAGCAGGCGCAAAACCGAGGCTGACTCTATGGGAATCTATTTGTTTTATACCTGTAGGCAAATGTCATGCTGGTGTAAACCAAAATGCACTGACAAGATGGAGGGGGTCAGCGCGGCTGAGTTCTGAACCCTGCCCGCTCTGTGACGCTCCTCCGCCTTGTCATTGCAGAATTTTGTTTCCATTTCCCTCTTCACCGCTCTTAAAATGAGGCTGTTTGTACAAATGTACACTTGTATTGTGACATGATGTTGTATTTTTCATGACATTCATGGTACACTTTCATTATTTAATTATATCAGAGAAAGGTTTAACGAATGAAAGTGGAAAATGTTCAACGATATCAACAACGTGCCCAGGCTAGCATATAGTATGTAAGAATGACTAAATATTTTTCTTATCCCCTCAGAATACTACACCACTGAGTTTATTATTAATTCTGACATTTTGTAATGAAAACCACATGTTTTGAAATATGATGTGTGTCAATTCACAAATTCGTTGGATGCCACTTTGCATTTCTAGTGCACGGATGCATTCGTTTTAAGTCGGCAATGCCGAGCCCACTCTTACACGAAACATCACTTACAGGGGTTTAAACCACAAAGAACTAGGCCAGCAGAGGGAGAATATAACATCATCACTCACCTACTGCATGTCCTAGCCTCGTCTCCTAGCTCATCTCAATGATATTGTCAAACCAGTTATTTACTTTTAACTCTAACATGCTGCTCTTGTCTGAAAGCCACTTTAAGATATCTGCACCATAGCCGAAGATAGACAAAGGTTAAAATGAACGGCCCACCACAATACTGCTACAAACCGTATACTACTGCTCAGTGATATGTATATATGTGTATATATATATATATATATATATATATATATATATATATATATATATATATATATATATATATATATATATATATATATATATATATCACATGGCCATGGTAGTGGCCATGTAGTTATGGTTAAGTTGGTGTTTCCATAGGAAGAGCACTTTTTGGGTGGCTTATAACTTCGCTCCCCCTGGACGAATCCTCACCAAACTTTGCAAAAAAAGTATATGGCCCACTCTGAATCGTTTGTTTGGTGAGGATTCGTCCAGGGGGGGGGAAGTTAAAGGGGGGGTCCCAAAACTTTTTTTTTCCCCATAGACAGAATGGGAAAAAACTTTGCGCATGGCTACAGCCTGAACCGCTGGACGGATTTACACCAAATTTGCGGCAGGAGCGGCGACCTGGTCCCGAAAGCGTGCTTTTGCAAATTTGGTGTAAATTCGTCCAGTAGTTTTTTTAAAAATCACCAAAATGTAAGGCAAAAAAATTAGTGATATCTGTGTTCGCTTCGCAGACGGACTTCCCTGTTTGCTCCGCGGACAGCACCCCGATTGGCCCAGCGGCTTGCGTCATGTCCGCGGACATGCAACGTGTTCGCTGATTGGGCGGCGTGGTGCGTGATGCGCGTCAGATTTTCTGTCGCGCCCGCCATCTTGCATTTGCGGACGTCCGCAGACAGCGCGGTGAAAGTTTGTTCAAAATGTGTATTTAGTAGAGTGTGTTGGTGTGTAGAAGTCTTTGCGGAGGATGGGGGAGTATGAGATAGGTTCAAAGTTGTATTTTATTTATGTGCTAGATGCTTTTGTTGTGTTCGATTGGTCTGCGGACAACACGGCTGTTCTGGAATGTTCGTAAAAATAAACAGAATGGATTCGGTGTCAACTTGAAAGTGTTCTAAGAACACTCGTGGGGTCTTGGAATGTTTGCAGGGGGTGTCCTGGAGACGTTGTCTGTATTGTTCGTTGGCAAGGTGAAAATATTTTAAGAACAATCGCGGTGTCCTGAAATGTTCGTACATAAAGAAAATGGGGGTGTCCTGAGGACGCTGTTTGTATTGTCCTCTGGCAAGTTGAATGTGTCCTAGGACCTTCCCCCTGTCCGCGGACATAAAAATGGTTGCAATGCTTGCATCTATGGGTGTGATATGCTGCGGTGGTTGTGGCCAGGGTATAGAATGTTGGGTGCATGGCCATTTGGCCATGCACCCAAGAGTGTATGCCCTGGCCACAACCACCGCAGCATATCACATTTATTTATTTATTTATTTATTCAAATTTGTTGAGCGCACATCAGCCCAGAGGCATCGTGGCGCTTGTTACAGACATCTTAGTTGCAAAGGAAACCGTAGTTACAAGCAGTACATAAATTACAGAGGAAATATATACAATAGCAAGGCAGTATATTTACATGGCTTCCTGAGAGTTTGCTAATTATTTGCGAGGAACGAGGTTTTTAGTTTCCTGCGAAAGATGGGAAGTGAGTTTTCCGTTCAGATGTCTGAAGGGAGGGCGTTCCATGTCTGTGCTGCAATGTAGGGAAAACCTAGACCTCCGGCTTTGGCTTTTTTGATGCGTGGGGTGCAGAGTAGGTTGGCGTATTGCGTCCTAGTGGGACGTGTGGAGGAAGGTTTGAGGATGGTATCTGAAAGATAGGACGGGGCGGAGAAGGAGAGGCATTTGTGAGTGAGGGTGAGGATTTTGAGGGTGATCCGTTCTTTGACTGGGAGCCATTGGGCTGAGAGCCTGGCCTGGGTGATATGCTCTCTTCTTGGGATACTAAGAGCGGCCCGGAGAGCGTTGTTCTGTGTGATTTGTAGTCTATTTATGTTTTTGGCTGATGTGCCTGCTAGGAGAGCATTGCAGTAGTCCAGTTTGGCTCCAATGGTTGCCCTCGCTATGGAGAGGCAGTTAGGTTTAGAGAGGTAGGGCTTGATGGCGTTTATAAGTTTGGTGGTGTGTGCGGATGCGGAAGTGATTGCGCTGACTTGTCTAGTCATTGATAGCGAAGAGTCAAGGTATACTCCCAGTGTCTTGACGGCTGTGGACACGGGGATGATGGAGTTGTCAATGGAGAAGTTAGAGTACAGTTTGTCCAGTTTGTCTAAGGTGTTTTGTTGACCTAGTATCAAGATTTCAGTCTTGTCACCATTGAGGCAGAGGCCATTAATTGCCATCCATGCCTTGATGATGGAGTAGATGGAGTGGAGTGCCTTGGTGTCTTCGTTGTATGAGCCTGAGAGGGGTAGAAGTACTTGTGTGTCGTCCGCGTAGTTCATGTAGGTGATGCCGTATGAGTCAAGTTTGTCAAAGAGTGGCTTGGTGAACAAGTTATAGAGTGTAGGTGCAGTGCAGGAACCTTGTGGGACCCCGCAGTGGATTGTCGTGGGAGTGGCGTTGGCGATGCCCGAGAAGACTTTCATGGCCCTACCTTCGAGGAAGGAAGTGATCCAGGCGGCTGCTTCATTGGAGAAGTTAGCTGAGTGCGTGAGGTGGGAAGTGAGAATCTTGTGATCAACCAGATCAAACGCGGCTGAGAGATCTAGAAGAAGCAGAAGAGCCGGCTTGCCTTTGTCCATGATTTGGGTTATCTGGCTCTTCAGATCTACCAGGGCTGTTTCTGTGCCATGTCCTTTCCGGAAGCCCGATTGCCTCGTCCCGAGGATGGAGTGGGTTTCCAGAAAGTGTTGGATTTGGCAGTGTGCGGCTTTGTCCAGTAGTTTCAGCAAGAATGGCACAGTGGTTATTGGTCCATTTCCGATGTCATAGTAGCCTGCGTGTCCCACACGTATGCGTTATTCGTGTTACTGGGTGCCACCGCGTACTGCGGGAGGTTGAATCCACGCACGTAGGCTGCAGGGTTGCGTGCACGGTTTTACTGCAGTTTTGGGGTGCCTGAGCGTTGCGTGACCCGTCACCACATCACCGGGGTCACATACAGCCTTGCAGGTGCAGGGGGGCTGTTAACATCTTGCTTCCCACCCCCTTCAACCCAATTGCCCAGGTCAATTGTGGTGTACACCTCCCATTGGCACCACTCCATCTGTGCCAGCACTTCTACATCAGTGCCATGGTTGGGAGGCCACCAAAGGTGAGGGGCGCCTCAGCTGGGCGTCCTCCTCGTGGCGGGCGTCGTCGGGGACGTGGCCGTGGTGACCAGGGAGTAGGGGGACTCCAGGGTGTCCAGGGCGGCCACAGAGGGGGAAGAGGCAGGGGTGCGCCACTTGAGCACAATGTTGTGCCATGTGTCAGTGCAGTCATGCCACCACCCCCTGTGGTTCCGGGGGATGCAGCTCCTGCATCTGGCACTGGCACCCGTTCGACCCGGCAGTCCGTTCCATCGACTGCCACGGGCCCAAGGGTAGTGGTAGCTGCAGGTGCAGCTATGGACACTGCCACCCAGGGTCAGGGTCTGCCAGCGCAGGCTGCGTTGGCACTTGAAGAGCCCTTGGTAGATCTCCAACAAGCCAGGGGGGAAACCATAGGGGCAGGCCGGGCTGCTCAGACCAAGACACGTGTCCCTGGGGCAGTCATGTCATCTGCTGCCCCGAACAGCCGGGTGTTGGCAAGTGCAGGGGCAGATGCACCCAACAGCACCCCGGTTGTGAGCCTGCCAACCAGGACCGTTGCGGTCAATGACCCTGCCACAGCTGATGTTGCTGCGCAGGGTCCATTAGTGGGCACCCAGCTGCCACTGACACGAGTCAGGCCTTTGGTCATCCCTCCGCCTGCCACTCCCTTGGCTCAATCCACCGAACCCACTGGCCATACTGGTCAGGGCGGCATTAGCCAGCCTGGGTCTGCGCCACAGTCCAAGAGGAGGAAGGTTGCACCTGCAGCACAGGCTGGGACCCCACACACAGCCACGACCTCCTGCACGTCGAGGAAGAAGCCTTTCTGTAAGCAGGAACTGGACTTCCTCGTGGACTACGTGCGGGGCCACAGCCGTGACATGCTAGTGGGTGCCAATAGTCAGACTTCGGCTGCCCAACGTGACACCCACTGGAAGCAGGTTGCGGAACATGTCAGTTCATTCGGCCATGAGGTGCGCACGGCGCAAGATTGCAAAAAGCTTTGGAATGACATCAAGCGCAGCACTAAGGCTAAGCGTGCCTCTAATTACAACTTGACTCTGGTGACTGGCGGTGGGCCTGCACCAGAGGAGGAAGAGCTCACTCCGCATGAGGCTCTCATTGCGGAGTTCATACCACCTGAATTGGTCGAAGGAGTGGGAGAGATGCTGGACTTTGATGCGCAATCCAGTGAGTGTTGATGCGTGTTTGTTGAGGACGTGTGTGTTTCACTAGTGGGATGTGTTGTGTATGATTGCTGCTACATGTGACGTGTACATGGTTCTGATGTGTAAGTAATGCAATGCTTCCGTCATGCATGTCTCCTCTGCCTGCATGCGGGACTCCATGTAGGCATGCTCCCTTGCCCCTCCTCCGCCACTCTGCACCCCAGTTCCACCTTTGCACTGATCTGCTTCAATCTTGCCAATGTGTAGTTTCTTGTTCATGTGTCCTGTGTAGATGCTAACTTCCAGCGTAGAATCTGCCAGACATATGCCGTGTGGTACAGCCTTAGTACTCGATGCAGGGTATCTCACTTTTACTGTGCATGGGTCAGATGTCCCGCAGGGACATGAGTGCCCATTCATGCTCCATGTGCATTGCACGCATGCCCCTATGTGTCCTTGACTGGATGATCACTGTAATATAAGTCCTTGGTTACATACATTGCCTGCCATCTCATCAGCCTTCCCATGTCAACTGTGGCTCAGTCCTGCGTTGCACACATGTTTAGGCTCTGACAATCTGTGTGGCTCACAGGCCTCAGCCTGTTCAATGGCCAATGACTCTGTCCAACTCTTGTTGTGTCTTCTTCACACGTGGGCGGCCTCCGGAGTTTTCATCATGTGTCCTGCCTACTGTCCCAGCATCATTTGCAGTGTTGTCATTTGAATCACATTAAGCTGTTGATGCCAGTCAACACTGCCTGTCAACACACAGGTGTATGGTCAGCCTTTTGATACCATGCTAGGCATCCCTGCTTTGGTACTGGGGTGGAGGGGTGCTTGGCTTCTAGATATGGTACACATTGAATGCACAATGCACGTGATGTGTGAATTTGACATTGCACTGCCTTCACATTTCCTGGCACACACCATGGAGTGCTTGTGCATGTAGGTAGTGAGTGGCGTACACGTTTTCTGCACTGCATAGATCCACTTCCATGGAAACTGCCACCTTTCAACAGGTCTGATCACAGAAGCTATTCAAAGTAGACCCAGCATGCATGCCAGGTTATATGTTGTGTGTCCCATGTCTGCCCTATGCGTTTGCTGTCGGTGTGTGTGTGTGTGCCGTGTGCTTCTGACATGTGTAGTGACCTTTTTTCTCTCTATTTTTCAGGTGATGACGCAATGGAGGTGGAGGATGGTGTTGTCATGTCAGACACAGGGTTGGTAACACCACATCAACCCGGCAGTAGTGGGGGTCGTGGGGTGGTAGGCCACGAAAACCCCCAAGTGCTGCAGTCCATCTTGTCTCTGGCTGCCTATGAGTCCAGCCTTGATGACGACTCTGACGTCCATGTTGAGTTGGATGAGCATCAAGTCCATGTGTCAGGGGTGAGTGATTCTGATGTGGACACTCCTCTGTCTGCGACACCTGCACTGAGGGATCAGACAGTCTTGGTTCCTCCGCCCGTGGTGGATCGGGACGCAGGGTCACCCTCCACACCAGTCACTGATGTGCCTGGGACATCACGTCGACGGGGGCATGTAGTCGTGCAGCCACGGGCGGTGCCAACACAGCGAGGACCCCCGGTCCTTGGGTCCCGCAGGGGTCAAGCCCTGCAACGCGGTCGTCACGCGCAACCGCTGTATACTGAGTGGGAGCAAGACATGACTGCCAATTCCGAATGGCAGGGGGCAGCAATGGAGAACATCGCTGAGAGCATGGAGCATGTGGCCCGATCTGTGCTCCCCCTGCTAGGCAGGTGCTTCTCCAGCAGGCGGCACGGTCCACGGCCCGCTCGCTCAGGCTGGGCATGGCGGCCTCAGACAGGGCACGCCAGGCTGAAATGACGTCTCTGCGTCAAGCAATTGCTGCTCACGCAGAGGCGCACATGGATGCCCTGAGGGAGGAGTATGCTTCCCTCAGATCCACTCTAGGTGTCCTTATGATGTCCCAGAGGCAGCAGGCAGAGGAGAGGTTTGCACAGCTTGAGCGTACCATCTCGGCTGAGCTACAGGCTTGCAGGGAGGTGCAGCGGTTATCCAGCCAGGCCTTGCAGGAGGAACTCTGTGTTACACGTGCTACCTTGCAAGAGGAAGCACGTGTATCACGTGAGGTTCTGCATGCAGACCTATGTCACATCGCCACACAGAACCAGACTCACCCGTCCGGCAGACTTGCTGCCGACGAGGGGCAAGCTGTGGCTAGGCGTGGCCAGGCTACTGTGCCACGTCCTCCTTTACAGGATGAGCCAGACTCGGACGACCATCTATCTCCCACATAGGTCGGGCTGTGCAGGCGTTGAGCCCATGGAGTTTTTTTTTTTGGCTCAGCAGCATCGCATGTGGATGTTGAGCAGCACCCTGTACCTCCCCCCTCCTGGGTGCCTCCCCTCCCCCCCGGGTCGTATGTGGCCATTTTTGATTTTTCTTTTAGTTTAGTTAGTTAAGTTTCTGTTTGATAGTTAGTTTAATTAGGTAATGTAGGTTTTCCATTGTTAGTGTAATTAGTTAATAGTTGATTTAGTTTAAAATTGCTAGTCTATTGTGTTTTCATGTGACGGTGCGGTGCTTTGTGGCTTTTGAAGGCATCCACTGTCTGTTCCAGCTGGGCCCTTCAGGCTTGTCTTGTGTATGTGTTTGCTGCTTGGGGTCCTTGACTCACATATTCCACTCCTGCCTCCCTTATCCATGGGCTCGCAAGGATGGTTCGGTGTTACAGAATATTACACAAGGGCTTTGGACTGTCATATCTGTGGCATGTCTGGTGCTGTGTGACTTGTGTTGACACCCCTAGTGGGGATGATTTTGGTGTTATTGTCCACTGTTCCGCTTTTGCTAGATGGGGTGTGTCATGATTAATGTGTACATTGATTGCAATGCATTGTGTAGTATGTTTCATATCTTTCCTGTACACGTGCTTGTTGCAATTCATGCTGTAGATAGTGTTCCACACTTTGGATGTGAAAGACGGACTGATGGTGTGATTTGTGATGTGACTCTCTGACATGGTCAAGTAATGAGATGCCTGATGAGACACACACAGATGACTTTGAAGCATTAATCATGTGTTTCATGCCCTTTCTGCAGGGGGATGAGCCTCCAGAGCACCTTTGCCAGCAGACATGGCCCATTGGACGACGGAATTCTGGACCCGTTTGTTGGTGCCCACATGCACATGTGTGCACAAGCAGAGGCACAGGGATTGCAGACCCACATCCTAGAACTGCTGACATATTCCAAGAAACTCTAGGCAAGGTGAGCATCACAGGGGGGCCACGACACAGCAAAGCTTGCACCAGGCGAGTTGCACATGCAGGCTTAGTCACATCACTGAGGGTGAGCTTAGACGAATATTGGTGTTGAAGCACACAATGCAGCTCAGATGTGTTGGTGGACTGATGGCTGTTGATAGTAGGGTTGTCTGGGACACATGCAGGGGCAGTGGCACATACCCTCCGGTACACCAAGGTCCATTGAGGCACTTGTATCAACCATGTAGCCTTCCGAGACATGGAAAGGGGCAGCTCACAGGGACATACAGCAAGGGACATACTCGGGTGCAGTGCATGTCTTTTCCATGTACTTTATGATAAATGCACTGCCAACTTTGTTTCGGTCATGGTGGTACGCAACTTGCTCTGAAGTCATGGCTTGCTATATGGGTCTGTTGTAACGCTCACCTGGTTCCCACTGAGGCGCGGCGTCGAAGGCGCAGAACTCTGAAGATGGACAGGAAGGGCCCCTCTATTCTGGCTTCCCTGGCTCGTTGGATACCCTCTGTGCGTGAAAAGGGAGTATTACCAACTGTGGAACAATGCTCAAGCCTCCCACTCCCTTCCAACCCTCCACGATACCTCCTCCACGATTCCCCGTGAAGCCTCACCTTAGGGTTTGGAAGGATGAGCTCTCCATCCTGCTTCTGATGCAGGGGCGCATTGAAACCCAGTTACTTCACTGGATTGAGGATTGATGGGAGTTCAGGTAAGCTTGACTGTTCAGGTAAGGCGCTGTAAAAGTTCTGTTCAAAAGTTCAAGCTTAATAATAATGTTCGTTGTCTAATTGCAGCAAGCGCTAATGCTTGTGTCTTTTTCCCCTTAGGGGCCGGGGTTCGGAGTGCCGGAGATATGGCGCCGACCCGAAGTGAAACAGTTCTGGATGAGCGCTCAGGTAATGTCTTTGCATTCGCTCATTCAATGTCTTTGTCTTTTTTCCCCATAGGGGCCGGGGTCCGGAGATGCCAGGAAGCGGCAGGACCCGAAATGCAGTGGGAATAATCCAACAGGTAAGACTTAAAAGGAAACTGAGCTTTCCTTATTCCTTTTCTCCCTCTCACCTTTGTTCTTGTCTTTTTTCCTCTAGGCGCCGGGGCGTAGCTGAATCCGGAAGATCGCTGCTGAAGATGGAAGCGCCTTGCAAAGGTGAGTAAAATGCAGCGCTGCAGCGATCGAAACGAAATGCCTTTAAAATGATGTCTTCCTTTTCAGGGCCGTTGGAGAAATGACTCCGGGATGCAGATTTAGCAGGTAAGGGCTTTTCTTCTCCTATTCGCTTCCTTTCTCCCCTTGCAGGTGTTCCAGGGTGCTGGCAAATGTGGCTGAAGTCAGGATGCAGGAGCTGACACGGTGAGCATCCAGCTGCTAGGTGCAGACCAACGCGAAGCATGTGTGGCTGTTCGGGTGGGGTTTAAATAGCCTTGGAAGAAGTTCCTGGTATGTATCCTTCCACCAATCAGGTATGTATCCTTCCCCGACCACACCCGGGTGGTGAAGTAGTCCTACAGGTTAAGTAGTCCCATTCAGGCCTCAAGAGGGCCTGGATGAAGCAGCAAGGTCTGCATCAGGTAATTGTGCACCCAAGCACTTAAACACATATCCTCTTCTATGAGCCTGGCGCCTAAGGCGCCAGGACTGGGGTCCGCTATGAGCCTGGCGCCTAAGGCGCCTGGACTGAGTCCAAAGGGCCCCGACTTGGGCCCGCTGAGACTTCCCTGGGGAAAATGATGTCTGCCTCTGGGGTTGCTGGGCCCGGCCTGGCTCCTTAGAGGTAGGCATCATGACAGTACCCCCCCTCAAGGCCCCTCCCAAGGTCTTTTCCTCCGGGGGTTTTGGTTTGTGCGGGAATCTTCGATGGAATCTTTGAATTAATCATGGTGCGTGAACATAGTTACTGGGTTCCCAAGATCTTTCCTGAGGTCCATATCCTTTCCAATCAACAAGATAGAAGAGTTTCGACTTAACTATCTTGGAATCTAAAATGTCTTTCACTTCGAATTCTAATTCTCCATCAATTTGGACAGGGCCTGGGGGCTCAGACAGTCTGGTTCCAGGTTGTACTGGTTTTAGAAGAGATGCGTGAAAAACGGGATGAATCCGCATGTTGGATGGTAAATCGAGTTTAAAGGCCACTGGGTTGATAATAGCTTTGATGGGGTAAGGCCCAATGAATCTGGGATTAAAAGTTCGCTGACCCTTGAGGGGTAGATGTTTAGTTGCTAGCCATACCTGATCTCCTACTTGGTAAGGAGGTGTTTTACTTCGGTGCAAATCAGCGTTTTCTTTATACTTTTTCTTGGCTTGCTGTAAGTGGGTTGTAGCTTCTTTGAAGGCTTGGGTTATTGTGGAATGTAGGTGATTTACTGCAGGCATCTCCAGGGTCAGAGGTGGATCTAGGTCAGAGGTCCGAGGATGGTGACCATACAGGGTATAAAAAGGAGTCTGTCCGGTTCCAGAATGCACTGAATTGTTGTATGCATATTCTGCAATCCAAAGGATGTCCTTCCAATTCAACTCGGATTGGTGTAACATGCACCGCAGATATTGCTCGAGAGTCTGATTGGTTCTCTCGGTTTGTCCGTCGGTCTGGGGGTGGTGGCTGGTGGATAACCGCACGTCTATTTGTGCTAGTTGGCAACATTTCTTCCAAAAGTGGGAGATAAATTGACTTCCACGGTCTGAGACTAATATGGAAGGGAAACCATGTAACCGCACTATATTTTCCATAAATTCCTTGGCCAAGGTGGAAGCTGACGGCAATCCTTTTAAAGGGATAAAATGGGCCATTTTGGAGAATAGATCCACTATTACGAGAATCGTGTTGTAACCACCACAAGGAGGCAGGTCAGTTATAAAGTCCATTGACAAGGTGTGCCAAGGTGCTGGTGGAATGTCCAAAGGTTGAAGTAGGCCGGCTGGCCTTTTCTTTTGACTCTTATTTTGGGCACAGATTCCGCAAGACAACACAAATGACTTTATGTCTTTTCTCCAAGAAGGCCACCAGAAGTGGCGTTTGATCTTTTCTTCTGTTTTCGCGATACCGGGGTGTCCTTCCATTAATGATTCATGATGACGGGTAATGACAAGTTCCTGCAATTCTTTACTTGGCAGAAATAACCGCTCTTGGAAGTAGGGTAAATCATCCTTAACGGTGTAGTGAGGACCCTTTTGACTCCATTCCAGTAAGGCAGAAGAGTCAAAAAGCTGTTTTACTTGAGCTTGGATGTCCTCAATGGTTTGCAATGAAGTCAAGCCCAGAATTCTTTGTTCCGGTATGATTGGCACAGGTTCTAAACTCAAATTGGGTTCTTCCATGCCTATCCGGGATAAGGCATCTGCCTTACCATTCTTGCAGCCAGGGCGATAGGTAATTACAAAATCAAATTCCGCAAAGAATAAAGCCCATCGGAGTTGTCGCGAAGATTGAGCTTTGGCCGTCTTTAAATACTGCAAATTTCTGTGGTCCATAATTACGGTGATGGTGTGTCTTGCACCGAGAAGATAGTGACGCCAAGCCTTGAAAGCTGATTTAATAGCCAGTAGTTCTTTGTCGGTAATTGCGTAATTGAGTTCAGGTGGAGAGAATTTTCTGGACCAAAAGGCTACAGGGTGTAGTTGGTTAGTTTCTGGGTCTCTTTGCGACAGGACAGCTCCCATGGCCGAACTGGATGCATCGGTTTCCACGATGTAAGGGAGATCTGGGCGCGGGTGCTTCAATACAGGTGCAGAGGTGAATTTGGTTTTCAGGTCCTGAAAGGCTTGTTCAGCCTCAAGAGTCCATTCAAAGCGTTTTTTTTTCTTTAGGAGAGCTGTGATGGGTTGAACAGTTCGAGAAAATTCCGGGATGAACCTTCGATAGAAATTGGCAAAGCCAAGCATGCTTTGCACTCCCTTCACAGAGCTAGGAGATGGCCATTTGAGAATGGCGTCCACTTTCCGCGAGTCCATTCGGATTCCTTGAGGTGTCAGGATGAATCCGAGAAACTCCACTTCTGTGGTATGAAAAACGCATTTTTCGAGCTTGGCAAATAATTTGTGCTGGCGCAATTTCTCAAGAACTGCCCTAACATGGTTTCTGTGATCAGATTCTGAGGAGGAATACACCAGGATGTCGTCAATATAAACGATGACACAAACATCGATAAGTTCCCGAAGAACATCATTCATGAAGTACTGAAAGGCGGCAGGTGCGTTGCACAAACCGAAGGGCATTACTTGATATTCGAAGAGCCCAAATTTGGTGCGGAATGCAGTCTTCCACTCGTCGCCCTCTTTTATACGTACCAGGTGGTAAGCTCCTCGGAGATCTAGCTTGGTGTACACACGAGCATCTTTTACTTGGTCGATAAGCTCAGGTATCAGGGGCAAAGGGTAACGATTCTTAATCGTTATCTGATTTAGGGCGCGGTAGTCAATACAGGCCCTAAGGTCTCCTTCCTTTTTATGTACGAAGAACAAAGCGGAAGAGACTGGTGACTTTGATGGGCGAATGAAACCATTGGCCAGGTATTGATCCAAATACTGGCGCAAATGCAGGTTCTCAGGTTCAGTAAGAGCATAAATCCTACTACAAGGTAGTTGTGCATTGGGTACCAAGTCGATGTGGCAATCGTAAGATCGATGGGGAGGTAAGGTGTTAGCCTGCTCTTTCTGAAAAACGTCTTGGAATTCTTGGTATTCAGATGGTAGCTGTACAGGGGTGGAAGTTACAGAGGCTAGACCCATGGCTGGATTCCTTGGGTAACAGGTTGGTTCACAATCAGGAAAAGTTATCTTCTTTGCTCACCAGTCTATTCTCGGATTATGTGTTTCTAACCAAGGGATTCCAAGAAGTACTTGAAATTGTGGGGCCTTGATCACATCAAACACGATTGCTTCCCGATGTCCGTCCTGACCCACCAGAGTGATTTCAACTGTGGAATGCGTTACAGGCCCTGAGGCTATTTCGGTTCCATCAACTGTAGTAATTACATCTTGGGCTACTTTCGGGCGGAGAGGAAGCTTAATCCTGGAAGCCAATTCACGGTCTATGTAATTTCCAATAGCTCCACTGTCTATGTATGCTTTTATAGCATGCAACTGCTGAGGCTGTTTTGGGTTCACAAGCACCATTGGCATGACAAAATGCAAGGTCAAAGAGTTTGTTTTCAAGCTCGGCAAGCGGACCCCTACGCTTGTCGGGCTAGTTCGTTTCCCGAACCAGGTGTCAATAACTCGTTTTCAGTGGCTCCAACCACCTTCTTGGGTGGTTTAACTGGACAACTTTGAAGAAAGTGACCGGAAGTTCCGCAATACAGACAAAGTCGCATTTGTCGCCTTCTCTCTCGTTCCTTCTGCGTTAATGGTCCTTTAACACTGCCAATTTGCATAGGTTCGGAAACGTCAGTACTCTTGGAGTTAACGTGGGTCTTGATAGGTACTCTGGTTTCATACTTGAGCCGATCTGCTTTTCTATTTTGAAGTCTGTGATCAAGTTGAACCACTAAGTCTATGTAGTCTGCGCAGGCCTGGGGTGGATCTACTATCTGAGCTATAACATCTTTAAGCTCTCCGCGCAGGCCTCGATGAAACAATGTGATCCTTTTATTTTCAGGCCATCCGGTTTCCACAACTAGTCTATTAAAGGTGGCGATATAGGACAAAAGATCCTGATTACCTTGTCGTAAGGATAGCAGTTCGTTGTCAAGGGCCTGTCCCTGCGAGTGTCGAGCGAACAATCTTTCCATGCTGGCCTGGAAGCCCTGGAAATCCCGGAGAATGGGATCATCCTGATTTACCAATGGAATAGACCAATCGGCAGCACAGCCACTGAGGTAAGATAGTACAAAGGCTACTTTGGTCTGGTCGTTGGGGAAGGCCCCGGGCCTGCATAAAAAGTGTAAACGGCATTGGTTCATAAAAACGGCATATTTCTTGGGATCCCCCGCAAAACGTTCCGGCGGGGCCAAAGGCATGTGTCCAGGTAGATTGATTTGTACCGGGTTATTCGAACCCATTGTTGAAGAAATATCTCTGGAAACAGGTAAAGGAGTGTGCTCTGCCTGGCCCTGCAATAACCTTTTGGCCAGATCATCAGTTCTTTCCTTGGATAGGATTAGTTCCCTTCTGAGAGCATTAGTCTCCTGGCGGGCTGAGTGCACTTCTGCCCGTAATTCCCCTAAAAGATGGGCCAGCTGATCTGTCTCGGAAGTCTCCATAGCGCCCAGGTGGGAAATTGTGGTAAGGCTTCGCGTTCTGTAACGCTCACCTGGTTCCCACGGAGGCGCGGCGTCGAAGGCGCAGAACTCTGAAGATGGACAGGAAGGGCCCCTCTATTCTGGCTTCCCTGGCTCGTTGGATACCCTCCTGTGCGTGAAAAGGGAGTATTACCAACTGTGGAACAATGCTCAAGCCTCCCACTCCCTTCCAACCCTCCACGATACCTCCTCCACGATTCCCCGTGAAGCCTCACCTTAGGGTTTGGAAGGATGAGCTCTCCATCCTGCTTCTGATGCAGGGGCGCGTTGAAACCCAGTTACTTCACTGGATTGAGGATTGATGGGAGTTCAGGTAAGCTTGACTGTTCAGGTAAGGCGCTGTAAAAGTTCTGTTCAAAAGTTCAAGCTTAATAATAATGTTCGTTGTCTAATTGCAGCAAGCGCTAATGCTTATGTCTTTTTCCCCTTAGGGGCCGGGGTTCGGAGTGCCGGAGATATGGCGCTGACCCGAAGTGAAACAGTTCTGGATGAGCGCTCAGGTAATGTCTTTGCATTCGCTCATTCAATGTCTTTGTCTTTTTTCCCCATAGGGGCCGGGGTCCGGAGATGCCAGGAAGCGGCAGGACCCGAAATGCAGTGGGAATAATCCAACAGGTAAGACTTAAAAGGAAACTGAGCTTTCCTTATTCCTTTTCTCCCTCTCACCTTTGTTCTTGTCTTTTTTCCTCTAGGCGCCGGGGCGTAGCTGAATCCGGAAGATCGCTGCTGAAGATGGAAGCGCCTTGCAAAGGTGAGTAAAATGCAGCGCTGCAGCGATCGAAACGAAATGCCTTTAAAATGATGTCTTCCTTTTCAGGGCCGTTGGAGAAATGACTCCGGGATGCAGATTTAGCAGGTAAGGGCTTTTCTTCTCCTATTCTCTTCCTTTCTCCCCTTGCAGGTGTTCCAGGGTGCTGGCAGACGTGGCTGAAGTCAGGATGCAGGAGCTGACACGGTGAGCGTCCAGCTGCAAGGTGCAGAACAACGCTAAGCATGTGTGGCTGTTCGGGTGGGGTTTAAATAGCCTTGGAAGAAGTTCCTGGTATGTATCCTTCCACCAATCAGGTATGTATCCTTCCCCGACCACACCCGGGTGGTGAAGTAGTCCTACAGGTTAAGTAGTCCCATTCAGGCCTCAAGAGGGCCTGGATGAAGCAGCAAGGTCTGCATCAGGTAATTGTGCACCCAAGCACTTAAATACATATCCTCTTCTATGAGCCTGGCGCCTAAGGCGCCAGGACTGGGGTCCGCTATGAGCCTGGCGCCTAAGGCGCCAGGACTGAGTCCAAAGGGCCCCGACTTGGGCCCGCTGAGACTTCCCTGGGGAAAATGATGTCTGCCTCTGGGGTTGCTGGGCCCGGCCTGGCTCCTTAGAGGTAGGCATCATGACATCTGTCTGCTTACCCAGGGAACATTGCATGTTGTGTGAATTGTGACACATTGGTGTTCCATTTGCCACGCACCCACCAGTGGCTGACATACTGCATTGACTGTGTATGACCCGTCACAGGGATGATGTTATATATGGGTAGGAAGCATCGACACCAGATTGTCTGTTTGTAGAGTAGTTTGTTGCTATGGGGCATGTTTGGTGTTGTGTTTTTGTGTAATTGGCACGTACAGGTGTGGCTCTCTTTGCAGCATTGCAGTGCTCCTGTAACCAGACCTGAGAGTGCGCAGGCAGGAGGCCAGCACTCAAAACCAGAGCTAAGTGTCTTGTTGTTTTTCTTTCGAACTGCTCTACATAGGCTTGCTGGGGAGTGTACTAATGCATGGATGTATGTGTGGTTCAATTCGGTATGTTTTTTCTCCCTAATCACCCGTGATCCTATGCAATTTTGAACCCTGTACCCTCTACCCGGTGTTCCTGCTTCCCGTACCTATCCAAGCAACGTTCCCTGACCCTCTTTCACCGCTGGGGTCGCGGATGTCTGTGTAAGCCCCGAACTTGCAGGCGCCAAAACCCTAGAGGGGGTGGTTGGTTCGTACCACTCCTGAGCCTGGACTACAGAAGGACATGACAATGATGTCCAAGTTTGTTTGGATTGTGTATGTGTTCATGCAGGTAGTACATTTTCGTGCATTCCCTAGTTTCATGTGTGATTCCTCCTCCCCTCTCCTGCCACTCATTCCAGTCATCCAGTGTGTCAACACCTGTCCCGACTGCATATCCCTGAACCTCCTTCCCCACCAGGGTCTCAGGGGCCTGTGTGAGTTTGACCTTGCAGGCACCCGGGACATGGTGGGGGTGGTTGTTTCGTGACACTCCTGCGCCTGTACACGGGACCTGTGACAGTACACATCCGTTCATGGTGCATCATCCTATGTCATGTACCACACATGTTTCACATCCTGTCGTGACATTGTTTTGCTGTGCTACCTTGGTTGTTGCATCATTGTGGTAGTACTTAGCCTTTGTGAGGTACTGCTACGTCAAGTCATCTACTGGAGGGTGTTCTGGTTCGTTTTTCTGGCTTGGATTTTGTGATTTTGGACATTGATTATGAGGGTGCAGGCAGCTTTTTACACACAAGGTGGGAGATGGTGACGAAGGGTAAAGGTGATCCTGTGGCCAGGTGGAATTGAGGTTTGAAGGCTCCATGACCCAGGTGCAGTTGTTCAGTGGGTCATGGTCATTTGTGAGGGAGGGGGGGGTTGTTGTTGATAGTTGCCTTGCCCTGCAGTGTGATGGGAACTCTGACATTGTAATGGTGGTATCATATGTACATGTTGTGTTCTGCTGATCAATGCCTGTTCATGTGTTGTGTTTTCCTTTCAGGTGCGAGGGGATAGTTGTGGTTTGACATGCTGGGGTGTACACATGGTGAATGTTCACATGTGATGTGTAGAGAACACTAATGGTCACTTGAGTGCACATGCATATGTGGAGTGCATGTCCTTGCAGAACCACACACTTGCACTCTGATGCACTACATGTACTCCCACCCTTGCATATCCACGTGTACACTGTTTGCCTTCTGGTGCCCACTGTGTCCCTGCAGCACATGTTCTGTGACTGATTATGGATCCTGTACATGCCTAATTTGCTGTTTGATGTGGTCTGTCACTTAGATGTGATGCTCAGGGTGTGCATCACACACAATGGCTGTTCACTGTGCTGTGTGCTGAGCAGTGTGTTTCAGGATTAGGACACTGCACACATGAGCTGCAGTGTTGATTTTGCAATGCACAATGTGCATGTAGACAGGCATTCATTGTTATGTTACGTCTACGACTCTTGTAATGCATTTGGAAATTACTTATTTTGGGTGGGAGATTTTGTTGGTCTGTCATTTCATCTGATTCCGGGTCAGGCATCATTGTCTGATGCGACTGTACATTTAGGACATGGCAATGTGATCCTTATTGCTACTGTGTTGGTGTATGGGTATTGCTTGCCATGTCATATTGTGGTTTGGGAGGGTTTGAGTGACATGACAGTGATGGCCATGGCCTGTTTTGCAGGTGTGTGTGATGCACACCTTGCATGTCAGGGTCATCCGCTTCTCAGAGCAACTAGCTGGGGGTAGATATCTCTCCGCGGCAGGGCACTCCCTCTGGAACAGCCTTCCTGCCTGACTTGAACTTGAGTGGAACCATCTCCAGTTCTGGAAGCACCTCAAGACCTTCCTCTTTGCTTCTGCTTTCTCTCTGCCTCTCCCTTGCAGAATTCTTCACTGGAACTGCACTGGAGCTGCAACTGGGCCACTCTCACCGACCTCGGTCCCTGGCCCAGCCACTCTCCATTTGCACTGCCTCCCTGGCAACCCCTGCACTGCGGTACTGTCTCTCTATCCCTACAGCCCACCCTTCCCAGCACTTGTCTGCACTTACCTTTGTAGTTGCCACCAGCCGACCTATGTATTTTTTTTTGTGGGCTACTTCCCCTGTACTGCACTCCACCCCCGCCCTTCCCCTTGCACTTTTCCCTTCCCCCTACCCCTGCACTTGCACAATCTCAATGACACCAGGCCTAGTAGTACTGTTGTCTGTCTTCCCTTGTTCTCCCCTCCCTGCCTCATCGCACCTTGAAATATTTGTGTATAGGCCATATCATGTCATATGTCATATGTGTGCCTTTTGGTCACACAGGATAGCTTGTGTTTAAGTAGCTAGGGATGCAGACGATGTGGCACTTCCATGGCAACTATCTCAGAGTGGTAGGGTTGTGACAGTTGACTGTCTCTTTGCCATCATCGATTGTCACCTGGTATGTGCCAGGCCTGTGTGCACTCCGCAGGGGTGGGAGTTTAGGTGAAAAATGTGGCCACAAGCTGGGTCCGGGCTTCCTCGCCACGTGCCCTGTCCCCTCCCATGGGCAGCACCTGTGCCTGTGGTTGGGGATGTGAGGGCACCACCATGTCCACCGGGACGCCCTGCCGTGTTGCAACATTGTGCAGGACACATGCTGCCACAATGATCCTCCACACTACTGGTGGTGCATAGAGATAGTTGCCCACCAGAGCGGTCAAGGGAGCGGAAACGTGACTTGAGCACTCCGAATGTGCGCTCCACTATGCCCCTGGTTGCAATATGGGCAGCGTTGTATCTTACCTGGGGTGGTGTGGTGGGGTTCCGGATTGGCGTCATCATGTGGTTGCTCAGAGGGTATTCACTGACCCCTGGGGAGGTGATAATAGTTGAGATTATTAGGGTTTGGATATTTGTCTATGTGTGACTTGCATGCATGTGCAAGGGCATTTGTACTGACCTAGGAGCCATGTGTCACCATGCTGCCCAGCTTCCAGGGCCCGGCTCAGGGCAGACATTCTGTATATGAAACTGTCATGGGTGGAGCCAGGGTAGTTTGCATAGACAGAGGAGATAATTCCCTTTGCATCGCATACCACCTGTACATTGATGGAATGCCAGTGCTTGCGGTTTCAGTAGATGTGCTCAGTGGCACTAGGTGGACGTAGGGCCACATGGGTGCAATCTATGGCACTGAGCACTTTGGGGAAGTGTGCCACCCTGAAAAAATCCAGGACAACGGCCTGCCTTTCTGCGGGTGTTCTGGGCATGTATATGTGCCTGCGGACTGAGGGGCGCGCTGTCATGATCGCCAGTACCTGGTGTAGGCAGCGTGACTGCGTGGCCTGTGAGACCCCCCCCACTATGGCAGTGGTCCGCTGAAATGACCCAGTGGCCAAAAAATGCAGGACATTGAGCAGCTTCTCCAAGGGGCTCAATGCTTGGGAGCAAAGGGTGGGGGATGTAAGGTCATCTTCCCACTCCCTGACCAGGTCTAGGATGATATGGGGTGGAAACCAATACCTGCCATAGACCTGGTCGTCAGGCATCCCAAAAAGGCTTGTCCGTGGTGTGAAAATGCGTGCCCTGGCTATTCTCCTCCTCCTGCGGTGTCCCACGATCAGTGCTGCGACAAATGGGGCATTCATCGTAGCTGTATATACGCGTTTGTTGTTTGCGCGCACTTTTATGCTGTGCGCGGGGATGCTTCCGTCTGCCTTCGTGTGGCGGACGCGTTGACGCCTGTGCACGTCTTTTGCCGTGCGCAGGTTTCCCGTATTCGGATACGTGGTAAAACTGTACGTCCGAGTGTCATCGCGTGTAATCGGAGGGAAGTGAGCGTACACGCGATTGGCCTGGGTACGTGTGTTTCGGGGTGCGCGGGAACTTTCACATGCGATTGGTGGAAATCTACGTATGCTCTGTCATCACGTGTAATGAGGGAAACACCCGCGCACGTCACGTCACAGACGCGCTCACGCGCTAAGGGCCTTTGGTCCAATGAAATCGCATATGCGTGCTGACGTGCATACGCGCTAAGGGCCTTTCCTCGAATTACACGCAGACGTGCAGGATTTTCATGTGCCAATTCACTCTGTATCAAGCTGGCCACGCGTAAGCACACGGAAGACCACGCTCCTGCCCAGAAGGCCGAACTACTGCCCCCCAGAGCCCCGAGCATGCTCCCACCTGCCATCTGCTGCTGCCTGACTGCCTGCTGCCCACGTGCCCTGCCATTTGCTGCCTGCACATCAGCCAGGGGTGCTGTTGCTGTGACCACCCCTGCTGGAACCGAAGACTCCCGACTGAGATTCCATCGCTCCACAGCCCAGCCCCAGGACCCAGTTGCCCACCCACTCCTGCCTCTGGGGTTGTCATGTCGGGGCAAACACCATCTGAGACCACTGACAACCCCCGGCCAGGGAGGCAGAGGGGCACCAGCTTCAGTGCCACCGAAGTTGGTGTCCTGGTGGAGCAAGTCCTGGGGCAGTATGATGCCCTCTTCGGAAGTTCCCGCGCCGACAAGGAAGGACGGACTCGGATCTGGACTGACATTGTGACTGCCATCAACGCGGAGGGGGTGGCAGTCTGCGACTTACAACATGTCAAGAAGCGCTGGGAGGACTTCAGGTCCAGGACCCTGAACAAGGCCCAGCGCCTCTTGAAGGCAGCGGATGCCAAGGGGCACCGGGGCCACTTGTCGGAAGAACAGATGAGGGTCCTGGAACGCATATCCCGAGTGCTCCACGTCCAGGTCCTTGAGAGGCAGACCCGTCTGGAGTCGAGCAGTAAGTGTACATGCATCCTGATTGTGAGATGTGCGTGTGGTGATTTTTCAGTAGTGTGCAGGTTGCACATCTGTTTGTATGGGGTCGAGTATGGGTGGGGGTGTACAGGGCCGTGGGGCTAACACATGCGAGGGCTGGAATGTGTGAGACATGGATGGTGCTTGTGTGTGTAGGCTTGCATGCCAAATGCAGTTGTGTGGGCACACATGTTTGGATGAATGTGTATGTAAGTGGACATGTCCGTGATGTCACGCATGTATGTTGCTTTCAGCTGCATGTATCAGCACTGTGTACATCTGTATGTGTGTGTATTTGACAAGGGTGCAACAGTGATGCAACATGGATGCATGTGACAGCGGTATGTGGAAGCCTGATCGGCAGATGTGACATGGATGCCCATCTGAACACTGCAACACTTGGCAGAGGTGTACACATGCATGCAAGTGTGGTGGTGTGTGTACATGTGTGGTGCACTTCCTGTGTTGCATGTGATGTCTGGCTCACCTTTGCCTGCTCATGCTGTTGTATGTGTATGGATGGTGCTGGCAGTTGCAATATGGCTGTGGTATGGCTCATGTGTGCGAGTTGAAATGACATGTGTGTTGGGGATTGTGATGACATGTCTGAGGTTTGCCAATGCCACTCATGTTCAACTGTCATGTGTGTATGTGTCCATTGTACAGTGCCCTGATGCCTGTGTTTTATTTCTCCCTGTCTGCAGCATCAACTGATGAAGAGGGCGGAGAAGGTGCTGTGGAGCACAGAGGCGGGGATCCCACCGCCAGCCGGAGACGCAAGGCCCGGCTCCCCTCCCATGTTGTCATCTCGTCGGGGAGTGAGGAGTCCGGTGCCGCGTCCCAGGCCGCAGCTGCCGGGGGGAGGTCCAAGAGGAGGAGGTTGGAGTTGGACTCCTCGGCAGCAGAAGGGGCAGCTGGGACCCGACAGGGCCCAACAGGGGAAGATGGCACGGAGTCATCCAGGTTGGTGGGGGGTTTGGTGGAAGAGGACGCCGTGCAAGCAACAGAGACGGGGTCTGGAGGTGGGAATCCCACTGGTGCTAGTGGTGCAGTGCAGGACCAGGGACAGGAGGCAGCACAGGCCGCCGCGGAGGTGCCTGTGTGCAATCCTGTTCCTGATCCTGTCCCTGCATCATCTTCAACCAGCAGTCGTCCTCCGTGCCATCTTCCCACCCATCAGTCACCTGGGTGCCCTGTGGAGCTGCCTCTGACGGTGCGGCCAGGCTGGTGGAGGAGGCATCCCTGCCACAGTCGGGAGTCGGACGTCCAGCATGGGTGGCCACATCAACGACTGCACCCCAGCCGGCGGAGGATGTGCAGGCAGCAGGAGGCAGTGCACGGGCAGAGGCACAGCAGCAGCAGCAACGTGGTGGGAGCCATGAAGGCTCGGGGCCTTCAACATCGGAGGGGCAGGCATCGGCCGGAGGGCAGGAGGACCCAGGACAGAGAGTGTCTTCTGTGTGGCAGCGGTTGGGCCATGCCATAGATGCGGAGCGGCAGCGGGCGGAAGAGGCACGGCTCACAATGGTCAGGGCGGAGAACTCCATGCGGAGGGCCCTGAGGTGGGCCAAGTGCCTCGAGGCAATCCGCAGGGGTTTGGAGATGGACACGTCGACGGCCCTGCGGACCCTCGGGGCCATGGAGGAGGACCGGCTCCGGGACATTGTGCAGGAGTTCGATGATGCCCTGGCCCGGGACATCCAAAAGTGAGCCGTCAAACTAGCCCGCTGCCCTTGTACATAGTTATGTAGGTAGTGTTAGGTTTCATTTTTTTTTTTATTCATTTTGGACCTTTCGGACATTGGCCACATTTTTGTATATAGTTTATTTTATTAGTTAGTGTAGTTAGATAGGTTTCCTTTCTATTGTTGGGATAATGGACCCTGGCTTGTTTGTATGTACATAGTTCACTGTTGGATTGTATTTTTCATTCACATTCTAACCATGGAGCAATGGCTTTCTTTTTTATTTCCCATTGGATTTTGTTTTGTGGACAGTGACTTTGGACACCATTACTTTGGATTCTGATTTTTGGTTTTGCTTTTTTTCACGGAAATGCTTCTTTTCATTTTTGTACATTCACATTTATGTTTCTTTATTTTTGATTCTATTTATGTTTCCTTTAATACATATTTTTTTTATCAAACTTCAATGTGTAGTATCATCTCATTGGTTTCATGCATGTCATGATATGGGTTTTGAGATTCACTGACACCCATTGGGTGTATGTGAGGGAAAAGTGTTTGTTTCGGAACTTGCAATTGGTGTTCTGTCATGTAATTGCCAATTATGAGTGGGTGGATGCAATACTCGGGTGGGTGTTTTGCATTTGGAGGCTGACCATAGGGACCAGGGATCTAGATTGTGATGACATGTTGGCTGGGGAACATGAGTTGGACATGGGTGGGGGACTGGTGGTGGGTGCCCCTGCACTGCTGGGGGTGGGGGGGTGGGAGACATGAGTTGGACATGGGTGGGGGCCTGCTTGCAGGTGCCCCACAGTGCTGGGGGTAGAAGAGGACACCGTGCAAGCAACAGAGACGGGGTCTGGAGGTGGGAATCCCACTGGTGCTAGTGGTGCATTGCAGGACCAGGGACAGGAGGCAGCACAGGCCGCCACGGAGGTGCCTGTGTGCAATCCTGTCCCTGATCCTGTCCCTGCATCATCTTTAACCAGCAGGGTTGCCTACGTCCAGACCCGTTTTCAGGCAGGGGATGAGCTCACGTCAACTGGCCTTCCTCTGCCTGCGGACGTGGCTATCCGGGTCCGGGTTGAACCTGTTCTGAGTGGTGTGGCATTGCGTGAACGGGCCATGCGAGGTGACCTGCAGTCTTTTCATGAGGAGACTGCACGTCATCTCGTATGGCTCGTTGACCGCGTCAACCTGCTGGGACAGGTCACCCAGGCCGGATTCCTCCGTATGATGGGGCTTGCTACGACCCCCTCCTCAACTGAACCCCCTACGCGCCAGTCGTCCTCCGTGCCATCTTCCCACCCATCAGTCACCTGGGTGCCCTGTGGAGCTGTCTCTGATGGTGCGGCCAGGCTGGTGGAGGAGGCATCCCTGCCACAGTCGGGAGTCGGACGTCCAGCATGGGTAGCCACATCAACGACTGCACCCCAGCCGGCGGAGGATGTGCAGGCAGCAGGAGGCAGTGCACGGGCAGAGGCACAGCAGCAGCAGCAATGTGGTGGGAGCCATGAAGGCTCTGGGCCTTCAACATCGGAGGGGCAGGCATCGGCCGGAGGGCAGGAGGACCCAGGACAGAGAGTGTCTTCCGTGTGGCAGCGGTTGGGCCACGCCATAGATGCGGAGCGGCAGCGGGCCGAAGAGGCACGGCTCACAATGGTCAGGGCGGAGAACTCCATGCGGAGGGCCCTGAGGCGGGCCGAGTGCCACGAGGCAATCCGCAGGGGTTTGGAGGTGGACACGTCGACGGCCCTGCGGACCCTCGGGGCCATGGAGGAGGACCGCCTCCGGGACATTGAGCAGGAGTTCGATGATGCCCTGGCCCGGGACATCCAAAAGTGAGCCGTCAAACTAGCCCGCTGCCCTTGTACATAGTTATGTAGGTAGTGTTAGGTTTCATTTTTTTTTGGATTTATTTTTGACCTTTCGGACATTGCCCACATTTTTGTATATAGTTTATTTTATTAGTTAGTGTAGTTAGATAGGTTTCCTTTCTTTTGTTGGGATAATGGACCCTGGCTTGTTTGTATGTACATAGTTCACTGTTGGATTGTATTTTTCTTTCACATTTTAACCATGGAGCAATGGCTTTCTTTTTTATTTCCCATTGGATTTTGTTTTGTGGACAGTGACTTTGGACACCATTACTTTGGATTTTGATTTTTGGTTTTGCTTTTTTTCACGGACATGCTTCTTTTCATTTTTGTACATTCACATTTATGTTTCTTTATTTTTGATTCTATTTATGTTTCCTTTAATACATATTTTTTTATCAAACTTCAATGTGTAGTATCATCTCATTGGTTTCATGCATGTCATGATATGGGTTTTGAGATTCACTGACACCCATTGGGTGTATGTGAGGGAAAAGTGTTTGTTTCGGAACTTGCAATTGGTGTTCTGTCTTGTAATTGCCAATTATGAGTGGGTGGATGCAATACTCGGGTGGGTGTTTTGCATTTGGAGGCTGACCATAGGGACCAGGGATCTAGATTGTGATGACATGTTGGCTGGGGAACATGAGTTGGACATGGGTGGGGGCCTGGTGGTGGGTGTCCCTGCACTGCTGGGGGGCGGGGGGGTGGGAGACATGAGTTGGACATGGGTGGGGGCCTGCTGGCAGGTGCCCCACAGTGCTGGGGGGTGGGGGTGGTGGGGAACATGAGTTGGACATGGGTGGGGGCCTGGTGGTGGGTGCCCCTGCACTGATGGGGGGTGGTGGGGGTGGGAGACATGGGTGGGGGCCTGGTGGAGGGTGCCTCTGCACTGCTGGGGGGTGGGGGGGTGGGAGACATGGGTGGGGGCCTGGTGGAGGGTGCCCCTGCACTGCTGGGGGTTGGGGGGGGTGGGGAACATGAGTTGGACATGGGTGGGGGCCTGCTGGCAGGTGCCCCACAGTGCTGAGGGGTGGGGGTGGTGGGAGACATGGGTGGGGGCCTGCTGGCAGGTGCACCACAGTGCTGGGGGGTGGGGGTGGTGGGGAACATGAGTTGGACATGGGTGGGGGCCTGGTGGTGGGTGCCCCTGCACTGCTGGGGGGTGGGGGGTGGGAAACATGGGTGGGGGCCTGCTGGCAGGTGCCCCTCAGTGCTGGGGGGTGGGGGTGGTGGGGAACATTAGTTGGACATGGGTGGGGGCCTGGTGGTGGGCGCCCCTGCACTGCTGGCGGGTGGGGGGGAGTGGGAGACATGGGTGGGGGCCTGGTGGAGGGTGCCCCTGCACTGCTGGGGGGTGGGGGGGTGGGAGACATGGGTGGGGGCCTGGTGGAGGGTGCCTCTGCACTGCTGGGGGTTGGGGGGGGTGGGAGACATGGGTGGGGGCCTGCTGGCAGGTGCCCCACAGTGCTGGGGGGTGGGGGTGGTGGGGAACATGAGTTGGACATGGGTGGGGGCCTGCTGGCAGGTGCCCCACAGTGCTGGGGGGTGGGGGTGGTGGGGAACATGAGTTGGACATGGGTGGGGGCCTGCTGGCAGGTGCCCCACAGTGCTGGGGGGTGAGGGGGGTGGGAGACATGGGTGGGGGCCTGGTGGAGGGTGCCCCTGGTGGCTGGGGGTGCAGGGGGACATGCGCTGGTGGGCAGTAGTGCAAGTTGACATGTGGGTTGGCTGGGGGGCATGGCCATGGTGGATGGGGTGCCTGCAGGACATGTGCAGGGTAGGTCCCTGTGGTGTGAGCCACCTGCAGGGGCCGTGGAGGGTGTAGAGGGAACACCTGGGAGGACCCACACGTGCAATTCACGTGTGGTGCTCCCCGCGCACCCCTGTAATACACGTACCCTGATGGAATCGCATGTGGAACTTCCCGCGCACCCCTGGAATACACGTACCCTGCTGATGTCGCGTGTGACACTTCCCCCGCACCCCTGTAATACACGTACCCTGATGGAATCGCGTGTGAGACTTCCCGCGCACCCAGAAATACACGTAGCCTGGACATTCGCGTGTGGAACTTCCCGCGCACCCCTGTAATACCCGTACCCTGATGGAATCGCGTGTGATACTTTCAGCGCACCCCTGATATGCATGTACCCCGCTCAATCACATGTGTAACTTCCCACGCACCCCCGAAATACACATACCCTGCTCAATCGCGTGTGTAACTACCCGCGCACCCCCGAAATACACATACCCCACTCAATCGCGTGTGTAACTTCCCGCGCACCCCCGAAATACACGTACCCCGCTCAATCGCGTGTGTAACTTCCCGCGCAACCCCGAAATACACGTACCCCGCTCAATCGCGTGTGTAACTTCCCGCGCAACCCCGAAATACACGTACCCCGCTCAATCGCGTGTGTAACTTCCCGCGCACCCCCCGAAATACACGTACCCCGCTCAATCACGTGTGTAACTTCCTGCGCACCCCCGAGATACACGTTCCCCGCTCAATCGCGTGTGTAACTTCCCGCGCACCCCCGAAATACACGTGCCCCGCTCGCACAGGCCCAATTGCTGTATGTTGCCACTTTTGTAATGCGCAGGGACGCTAACGCCTGCCTTCGTGTGGCGGACGTGTTTCGGCTTGTGCGTGTCTTTGGCTGTGCGTGGCTTTGCCCTATTCGATTCCATGAATACGTGTGGTTCGACTGCGTGTGGGCGTTCCGTCTGCTTCCCTGCAGTACATCCCCAGTTACGCCCTTATTTTCGCGCGTTGTTCCCCATTCCGCGCGTTACGCCCCGTGTTCCGCCCACTTTCCGGTGTATGTGCCGAGGCTTGTGCTTTCACTGTGCGCGTCGCACACGCCTTTTGGGATGTTGCAGTGACGTGTGCGCCATGCACGGGTTTGGCGCACATCCCGAGGTAAACACGCGCAGGGACTTCCATGATTCGCGTGCGCCTGTTTTTTCGCTTGCGCCTGCTTGCGCCTGCTTGCGCAAAGATTTTCGGCGCACGTTTGTTCCATGAATCGGCCCCTTAATGTTCACGGACATGTTCGAAGAACAGTACCACTACCTAAAAACTCTGCGGGGGTATGTTTGATTGTTATATCATAACATAGGAACATTTAACAAATTAAAAAAAAAGCACACAAACACATTATATGTACTAATACATAAGAAATGTAACCCATATATACAACACACTAACCATTCATTTAAATGCACTATGTTCTAAAATGGAATATACCACAAGAAAATAAATTGGCTTCCAACATAATTACCTCACAAACACGACAGAACTGAGAACAAGAGCAGACCCACTGAGTACATAGGACATCTCTTACCTGAAATAGTAAGTGTACTTAATTGTATTCATATATTTATGAACTTTCTGTATTAGATAAAAAAATATATTATCTTTTTTTTATTCTCTCACAGAAATGTCTAGTACTCTGGAATGGCTAGAGGAACATTTCCCACATGAAGAAATGTCACAAGATAGTGAAACTAATGGTAAACACTTTATAATATATACCATTTAATTATTATTATTTTGTATACATTTAACATATATATATATATTTTTGTACAGAGCATACCAAAATAGAAAATACTTCAGAAAAACCTGTTATGGATAACACTTTTCACAGTATAGAAGAAAAAATGGATTTATTGTTGACTAATTTTAATAATTTGAAAACTTTCGTGGAAGATCATTTTAAACCAAAAACCTTGTACCGTTGCACCACATGTACTTGTCCCTCCTCACCATATCCCAGTCAATTATCCCCAAACCCTCTCCACAACCCAAAACGTTTTGATGAGACTTCCATCCCTTCTTCACCTAATAACAATCATGATGAAACCCCTAATTCTCCTGTTTTTGTTTCTGTTTCTGCCTCACCTTTTTAAAACAATGTAGGTGTCCGCAGACAGTGCAGGTGTTCTGAAATGTTCGTAAATAAACGAAAATGGAGGTGTCCTGAAGAACACTATACCTGTTCGTACTGTTCGCTAGCAAGATGAAACTATTCTAAGAACACACGCGGTGTCCTGAAATGTTCGTAAAAAGAAAAAATTAACGTGTCCTAAAGAACACCATAACTGTCAGTAGTGTTCGCTAGCAAGTTCAAACTGTTCTAAGAACACACGCGGTGTCCTGAATTGTTCGTAATTAAACGAAAATGGAGGTGTCTTAAAGAACACTATACCTGTCCGTAATGTTCGCTAGCAAGTTGAAAATGTTCTAAGAACACAATTGGTGTCCTGAAATGTTCGTACATAAACGAAATTGAACGTGTCCTGAAGAACACTATATCTGTCCTTACAGTTCGCTAGCAAATTTAAACTGTTCTAAGGACACACGCAGTGTCCTGAAATGTTCATTTCACGTGTGATGCAATTTTAATTAGTTCAGGACCCGAACAGTGTCCGTAGAACATCAACGCGCATGCGCTAGCCAATCTCCGTGCATTTGGTATCCTGCGGACATGCGCTTCCTTCACGGACTTGTTCGTGAACGGATCATATGACCACGCCCAAGTTGATCGTGTGTTCTGAATGCGGACACTGTTCGGGTCCCCGAACAAATTAAAAGTACATTTTCAATTAATCCATAATATTTTTCAATAAAATCTCACCATGGCACAAGTCCCACATAGTAATCCTGAGTTTCTACATACCTTTTGAAACTTTTCAAACTTTTTTTTGTGTTTGATCTGTCCGCGGACAGTGTGCATGTCCGCGGACTGCGCACAAGCACCCCTATAAAAGACCACGCCCTAGAGCTTATTCTCATTGTGTTTCTGGCTATTCTTCAGAGCACAGCTATTTCTCCAGCAACTTGCTGATTACACCATCGAGGTGGCATCCCTGGCTGCAGAACTGCCACCTGGTGCTGCACCTGCTTCAGCACCACTCCCACCCCCTCCACCACCACCACCTCCCCAAGGGCCTGAAGAGGGGAACAGGAGTGAGGATGTGGAGGAGGAAGAAGAGGATGATGAGAATGAGGTAGAGGAAAACCCTACTACCCGCACTAGGCGTGAGTCTTGGGTGTGGCGGTTATTTACCATTCATGGGAATGCTCCTAAGGCTTGTGCGAACCGTGTTACCTGCAATGAGTGCAAAATGATACTCAGTCGTGGGAAGCACGGTAAGTACAGCTTTGGGACCACTACTATGAAGTGACACCTGAGGTCATTTCACTCTGGGGCTATTCGCAGGGTTGTACCTTGCGAAGAACGTAGCAGGTTGATTTCCTCTACTTCATCCTCTGTTTCTGATCCTGTCACCACAAGGACCACCTCTGTGGGACAGCGTCTTCCTCAAGCTGCCTCACAGGCCATACAGAATGCTGATGACCCTTACCTTTCGAGGGTCACAGTTGTATGTATGTACTGTGACACAGTACGCTGCAGGGGGGAGTGACTTCGTAGTGCTTTTGAGACTATCGTCTCAGAGCACGAGAAGATCTGCTCACTACCCAAATAAAACCCACTCTACATCTTCCTCTCTCAGCTCGCCCTTTCTTATCCCTGTGGTTGGTGTCCTCCCCTTTACCTTCCTTTCCCCTCCTCTCCTAGTGTGTCATGTATAAAAAACCAAAAAAAAATACAAAATATCAAAAATCAAAAAAAAATAAGGCTCTTTTCAGAGCGTCCTTTCACAGTTAAAAAATAGAAGTGAAAATAAATGAAGCAGGGCCCTTTGTATTTGTTAGAAGTCCACGGACAGTTCACGAACATTTAAAAAATTGGGTTGCTACCCCATCACAAACATTGCAATTTTCTCTGGGAGGAAGTGGTGGCTCTGAAATGAGCCTTTGGGAGGTGTTTGTAAGTCAAAAATTATAAATGCTTAACACCTACTTCAAAATGGTTGTTGTAATGCCAAAAAAGGTTGCAATGCATTTTGTACATTTCTCAGAAAAATCTGATTGCCAGCATAAGTAAGATGGACTCCATCTCTGCGAAAAATGTATGTACTACGAAACATAATATTTTCATTGTGAAAAGAGGACATGCCAAAATCTCTTAGAAAGGCACAAACAGCCTTATTAACATTGCGCCTTGCTTTTTTCATTTGTGGACCAAATGAAGAAGAACGAAGCCACATTTGTCTCTGCGCAATCTGTGAAAATATCACTTGAGAATTAGGAAACATGTCCATAACCTTCCCAAGTCCTTCTTTCATAGCAAATTGCAAAAACATTCCAGTCACATGTCCTAAACTGTTCCCTCCACAATGAATTACAATTATGTCTGGATGTTGCTCTGTCTCCAAAGTAGCACAGAGAGGTAGCAAGTCCAACCACTTCATTCCACGTACTCCATGCCAATGTACTTCCAAATGTGGGAATCCAAGATCTATAGCTACTCCAGAGCTTTCTGCATGCATCTTCAACCAATGTATCCACAAATCTCCCAAAATCCAAACAATCTGTTTTCTGAAACACACAGCCATAGCTATCTTTTGTTCTCTCAGCAAAAAGAGTATCTGAGAAACTCTCTCCTGGCACAACACACCCACTAAACTTTCCTGACCAATCCCTTTCAGTGCTTATTCTCATTTGCATGACTTCTGAACCCAAAAATCCCCGGATGTAACTCCCGATGTCCGCGAACTACCGCCATGTCCGCGGACATATCGTAACATGAACAGCCCTTCTACCATTTCCACTTCACTCTCTCTGCCATTCCCTCATTGGATGTAACTAAGAAATCACATGACCATGCACCAATCACATTCAAGACCTCTACATCTAACTGCATCATCATAGATCAGCACTGCAAATGTACTGTGAATCTCTCTGAGTACAAGTGTCATATCATTGGCAAGCACCATCTACCAGAAATACTGTACAAGTCTCCAAGATTTCTACTTGCAGCGCCATGCATATCCATATGCATGAACACAAACTTCAGGTATGCATATTTTCTGTACAGCATGTTCAAACAGACTTTTAGCTTGTGTAATCTGTAAAATTAATTTACTGTATTTTTTTCAATTTCCTAAAATCAGCTATCACTTATAAACCTTTATACTATGTACCTTCTTTATACACACACACTCAAATCATGTTAAACTAACATTTTTTAAATGAAATATATAGACTACATATATTCAAACAAAATTGCATGCAAGCACAATCTATGTTTAAATCTTTAAAAAAATACTTATACAATTTCATATTTTTTTGTTTTTTTTATTTATTTACTTAATTACTTTAATTTAGACATGACATTGAGGCGCTATTACCTAGAACAGCTTACTTACAGAAATAGTGGTATTCACTGGTATATTATAAATTTCACAAGACATAGTAAAGATATTTTTTTTTTGCTACAGTTAGTCATTCAATACAATTTGTTCATTAAGAACATATCATATGTACTGAACTGATGCAATGTATCTTATGTAAATAAATTAGTTTAATGGTTTTAAAGAAGGCACTGAGGATTTCAATTAAAAAAAATCAATATCTAAATTAAATACAGCGCTATATACAAAGTTACTAATTTGTAGCTTTTACAATTGCAGTGAAGACCAGTCTCCTGAAAAGAAGCAGCCGAATTCGAAGAACAAAGAAGAACTAAGAGGTTACCTGTTAATTTAAGAAAAAAAGTAAGTAGAATATCACCATAATATTTGTATTATTAATCAAACATACTATAACGTTAATACAAGCTATTTCGGTGCCTAAAAATAGAGATTATGTACCATTTTGTCCAAAAATCTCCATGTCTTAAACAGTGATTTACAGCCAGAATGGCCCACAAATTCCTATTTTTGGACACTGAAATTACCCAACTGAACCGCTACAATTTTCATATTATAGAACAAACAACTGTTTTAATTGTATACATTAGATTTACTATTTGTACTTTTCCACACGACTAGCTTACTTTTTTTTTGTCATCTGAACCCCAGTTTAGTAACACATAAATTCAAGAATATCTATTCCTACTAGTTGTAGTTCCCAATGCACAATCACACACCATTACATACATCTTTATCATCTTACTCAAACACTCATGCACACAGCACACATACATTCCAGAACACCCCAACCCATATCTTCTTTATTTTTTTCAACAGACCCTAAAGAATGCCTACCAAAAGTCAAGTCCATAGAGAGCAACGCAAAAGTAGAGCAAATGAAAATAAAAGTGTCCAACATAAGCATCCATCTCTAGCAGAATTAGTAAAAAAAGTTGAAACAAAACAGCTAATACAGTCATTTAGTGAAACACAAGAAGTTTCAAGTACAAAAACTTTGCCTCCTCTATCAAAATGTAAAACAAACCAAAAAACAATTAACAGAAAATCAGCTATCACTACAGATAAAACTACTTCTTCAAATTTTAATATAGTGCAAAGTAAGCATACCAGGAAAAGTATTTTAACCAAAATGTACCGTCACAAAGTCCTTCAAAATCTTATAAAAACAGGAGAGAAATCAGGTTCAATGCTTAAAACCTATCGTATGAAATTAATCTTAGTAGCGTTGATGGACAGTGCAATTCTTCTCAAAAGAAAGTTATTTATTTTACTGTTAAACAAAATGAAACCACTAAAAAAACTAATAACTAAATTACAAAAAAGACTTCTCAATAAGCGCAATGTCAACAGAAATAACTTCTTAAGTATCTGCGGAGGTGAATGGAATCACACTACGAGCACAGAACCATATTTTAATGAAGAAGCGTACAAACAAAAGCAAACAAATACAATTGCCATACATAGCAGTGGTCGAGGTTATGAAAAAGTGAATAATACCATAATGAAACAAGAAGTACTCCTTACAAAAATATGCCCTGAAAACTTAGAATTACCCCTCCATTCAACTGAATCAGAACGTCTAGTGTACAAATGGGCATGCACGTCAATGTGTAACATTCCCAAACAATGTTTCAAATCTTTACGCCAATTCCTCAATAAATATGTAAAAAGCAAAGACAAAATCAAAATTAAATTACTGCAAAATATGGATACCTGTCCAGTGCGCAAGTACACAGGACTACAAGGACATTCATTGGCCTGCATTACAGGACCTACTTGTAAAACCACTTTCCATGATATCAAAAGGATATCAACACATCATTCAACTATAAGAAATCTAGTCTATAAACTGTATTATGCTAAAAGTCCTGCTTTAGCACTAGCAAAGTTAAATAACATCCTTCTACAACTACAGCAAAAGACCTACTTGAAGAAATTGACTATATCCAGAAAAAATATTTTGGAAGTGAAAGCCATTTACAGAATGAAATAGCTTTAAACCAATTAAGTAACAATTCTACACATGGCAAACTTTTGCTAAACACATACAAAAAAGAAATACTAAAATTTAAAAGTACATCAGCTGAAATACCAAACCATGTTTGTGTATGTTGCCGTAGAACTTTTTACACAAAAACTGTAGACCTATCATACAAAATAGAAGACAATGAAGATTCTAAATGGTTTGAATTAGCTCTCTACCTTGTAGCAGAAAACAAATACGAAATAACTGAGCCCTTAATACTTTGCAGTTACTGCACTACAAAACTTGACAACAACCAAACTCCTTCACGTGCTATCACAAATAATTTGGAATTATACCCAGTACCAAAACCCCTACAACAACTTAATTTATATAAGAGCATCATAATTCAAACAGTACACCCATTTCAAGCAATAATACGCCTTCAACCAAAAACAGCAAAATTACCTCCCTCTGAATTGGTAAAAGGCATTCGTGGAAAAGTAGTTTATTTACCATTAGATCTAAAAGAAAATGTGCATGCTCTAGGAGTGCAACGTCCAATGCAGCAATCTTTAATTATCTTAGTAAATGGAGTACCTACAAAAGACAAAAAATATGGCAACAGCTGGTAGATTTATATAAAGTTAGACAAGCCTTCCAATATGTTAAAGAGAATAATGAATATTACAAAGAAATTAATATTGAAGAAAACTTGAAAGATACAACTGAAATAATTCAAGAAACACAGGAACCTGGTCAATTTGAGCTACTAGTTCCTGCTACAATATAAAATACTTTAGTCCATTATACAATTCATCCTTTGCACTGTAATGACACTGTAGAAGATGTACTGGAAACTTACCAAATGCGTCAAACAAAAGGATCACCAATCAGCATATGGGAAAAAAGTATAGAAGCACGTGCTTTTCCTCTACTCTTTCCTACTGGCAAAGGAGGAAGGTATGATGATAGACCTATTCAAATATCAGCTTCAGAATACCACTCACTACGGATGTATTCTGAAGATCCCAGATTTAGACAAAATGTGGAATACATATTCCACCTACTCTTTGAAAGTGAACTAGCGACTTTATGTTATGGAGTTGCACACATATTAAAATCAGGATCACACTTTCAAAATATGACAGCTACACAATTATTTAAAAAAGTGCAACAAAAGGATGAGGTTTTACAATCAAATATTACAAATCTATTAGCAAATATGCGTGGTACTAAAGAGTACTGGTTTCGACGTCATGGAGATGTACGTTGTATGATCAGAAACCTTGTCCCACCGATTTGGTTTGTTACATTAAGTTGTGCAGAATATGCATGGGAAGATTTACATGATTTCCTACGCATATCAAATAAAAACAAAACAAACATAGATATACTAACACCTGGAGAACTTTGTTCTTTGGATCCTGTTAATGTTTCAAGATATTTTCACCATCGCTTCATTGCTATGCTACATTTTATTTGTAATAAAACTGTTCCTCCCCTTGGAGAAGTGCAACACTTCTTTTGGAGAAAAGAATACCAAGCCAGAGGAGCACCACATATCCACATGCTTTTATGGATTAAAGATGCTCCTAAATTTGGTCAAGACAGTGATGCCACTGTTTTACAAAATATTGTCGTCGCAAATACAAAAACAAAGGGAAATACTACACCAAATGCCGATTTGGTTTCCCTAGACCAGTTACAAATACAGGTCAAGTGAACAACCTCATGTCTTCAGTTAGACATAGTGTTAAAGGTAAGTCACCTAAAAATACATATTACATAAAAAGAAAAGAAGAAGAAAAATATATCAATGATTATAATGCAATCATTGCCCACTGATGAAATGCAAACATAGATGTGCAGTACATTGCAGACAATTCTACTGCAGTTGCACTATATGTCACAGCATACTTAACTAAAGCAGAAAAGACAGAGCTCCAAGACCTCTGGATTGACCTGTCATCAGATAAAACAGTATCTCAGAAATTATTCAGCTTGGGCATAAAAATGCTCACCCATAGAGAATGTGGATCATATGAAGCAGCTGATCGTTTAACTGGTACTGCATTGTATGGTAAATCTGAAAATATAGTATGGCTAAGTCTTGGTCCAGCTAAATCTAGAAAAAGAGTTCTAAAATCATATGAAGATATAGAAACAATAGCCAAACATGATCCCAACAGCCAAGACATTTTAAAAAACAATTTATTGGACACATACTACCCAAACAGAAGTAATACTTTGGAAAACATGTGTCTATACCACATAGCCCAAAACTACACATACAAAAATAATATGAAACCTGATGAAAAAAAAAGTAAATATAGAGTGCCAAACTGTGAAGGCAGCTTAGTTAAACTCACTAAACCAAATTTAATTAATCATATCAAATTGTCATTAAAGACTCCTCAACATAAAGAAGTATATTACATGTCCCTGCTACAACTCTTCAAACCATGGAGAAAAGAAGAACAATTACTAGATAACTATAACTCATATGAGGATGCTTTCAAAGCAAATGAAAGCACTATAACTGATGTAAACTTTACAAAGTACAAAACAATGTTGCACAATGAACAGCAACATGAAGAAGAACTCCAAGCCCAACTAGATAAGGACACTCCTGACAGTAGTCAACCTTCTGTAACAGGAAGCCAAGAACCACTGGGAGAACCACTAATAATAAATGAGGCAGAATTAGCTATGATAGAAGTAGAAAACACCATGTGTCAGTATGAAGATAAGGAAGACTTAACTATACTACAATCAAAACGAAACAATGAGCAACGTAGCATTTTTCAAGAAGTAACAAAACAAATTGCACATGGTGTAAAACATGAAAATAAAGAATGTTCCTGCCATAATTATAAACCTATACTACTGAACGTCAGTGGTGAAGCTGGTTCTGGCAAAACATTCCTAATCAAAATCATTAGTAAGTTCCTTCAACAATTGACAAACAACAAACTGTCAGCTGTTGTCACTGCCCCCACAGGTTTAGCTGCCTACAAATAGGTGGTGTTACATTACACCGATTACTACTATTACCAGTAGAACACCAGAACAAATTAGACTTTTACAAACTTTTTTCAGAAGCTGCAATGGAATTACGCAGAGTATTGAAACAAATGAAAATGCTACTAATAGATGAAGTGAGCATGGTCTCCAACCTGATGTTAGCTTTGATTCACCTCAGATTACAAGAAGTACTCAAAACAGACTATGAAGAGCTCTTTGCAGGAAAACACATTATTGGTTTTGGAGATCTGCTTCAATTAACACCAGTAAAAGGTGAGCCTATTTTTAAAACATTAGGACACAAACTCTGCCGTAAAACTGTTGGCAGCATTGGAAATGTCAACCTTTGGCAACATTTCCAATACAGAGAATTAACAGAAAACATGCGGCAATCTGCAGATCTCACTTATGCCAACATTTTAAAAAGGATCAGAGTTGGTATACTTTCTAAAGAAGCAGAAGCAATATTGAAAACCCGGCACATTAATGCACTTTATGGCGATAATGCATGTGCTACAGATGTTATGGAACAATTAGCCCACAAAAATGTCAATTGTATGGCCTTAATGCCAACTCTTGCAAGCTGTTTCAAATTCAATGAAATCATGCTAAGTAAAGAAATGCAACCAATCATGGAAATTAGCGCCACAGACAAACTAGATGTACATGGTATGACACTACCCATGTGTGACCAAGCCACAACAAGACTAAGGGGCCAATTCATAGAATTCGGCGCACAAGTGGCGCACGCGGCTGGCGCACAGTGTGCGCGTGCGGTAGGCTGCGCCAGCCGCGTGCGCCGAAACACATTCAGGCGCACAGCGTATTCATGGATTCCAACATCCACAACCAGCCGTGGCGCAGAGTGGCGCAGCGACCCTGCAGCAGCGTCAGTTACGCCCCCAAGAACGCCCCTTGCGCAGGAAAAAGCCATCAAAATCCCCAATCCAGCGCAAAGGGCAGCAGCAAACGCAGTGCGGGGAGCGTGTATTTCAGGGGTGTGCGGGAGTCCCCACACGCGATAGGCCTGGGTACGTGTATTACAGGGGTGCGCGAGAAAATCTACACGCGATTGGCCTGGGTACGTGGATTTCAGGGGTGCGCGAGAAATTCTACACGCGATTAGCCTGGGTACGTGTATTACAGGGGTGCGCGAGAAAATCTACACGCGATTGGCCTGGGTACGTGGATTTCAGGGGTGCGCGAGAAATTCTACACGCGATTGGCCTGGGTACGTGGATTTCAGGGGTGCGCGAGAAATTCTACACGCGATTGGCCTGGGTACGTGGATTTCAGGGGTGCGCGAGAAATTCTACACGCGATTAGCCTGGGTACGTGTATTACAGGGGTGCGCGAGAAAATCTACACGCGATTGGCCTGGGTACGTGGATTTCAGGGGTGCGCGAGAAATTCTACACGCGATTGGCCTGGGTACGTGGATTTCAGGGGTGCGCGAGAAATTCTACACGCGATTGGCCTGGGTACGTGGATTTCAGGGGTGCGCGAGAAATTCTACACGCGATTAGCCTGGGTACGTGTATTACAGGGGTGCGCGAGAAAATCTACACGCGATTGGCCTGGGTACGTGGATTTCAGGGGTGCGCTAGAAATTCTACACGCGATTAGCCTGGGTACGTGTATTACAGGGGTGCGCGAGAAAATCTACACGCGATTGGCCTGGGTACGTGGATTTCAGGGGTGCGCGAGAAATTCTACACGCGATTGGCCTGGGTACGTGTATTACAGGGGTGCGCGAGAAATTCTACACGCGATTAGCCTGGGTACGTGTATTACAGGGGTGCGCGAGAAAATCTACACGCGATTGGCCTGGGTACGTGGATTTCAGGGGTGCGCGAGAAAATCTACACGCGATTGGCCTGGGTACGTGGATTTCAGGGGTGCGCGAGAAATTCTACACGCGATTAGCCTGGGTACGTGTATTACAGGGGTGCGCGAGAAAATCTACACGCGATTGGCCTGGGTACGTGGATTTCAGGGGTGCGCGAGAAATTCTACACGCGATTGGGCCTGTGCGAGTGGGGCAGTGTATTACGTAGGTGTGCGGGAAGTTGAAGAGGTGAATTGCCAGTGTGGGTCCTCCCAGGTCTCCCCTCTACCCCCTCCACGACCTCTGCAGGCAGCCCACACCACAGGGGACTACCCTGCACCCCTGGTCATGTCCCGCAGGCAGCCCATCCACCATGGGCATGCCCCCCAGCCAAGCCACATGTCCCCTTGCACCCCCACCCCCCAGCAGGCCCCCACTCATGTCCCCCTGCACCCCCACCCCCCAGCAGTGCAGGGGCAGCCTCCACCAGGCCCCCACCCATGTCTCCCACCACCCCCAGTCACCAGCCACCAGGGGCAGCCTCCACCAGGCCCCCACCCATGTCCGACTCATGTCTCCCAGCACCCCCACCCCCCAGCCACCAGGGGCAGCCTCCACCAGGCCCCCACCCATGTCCGACTCATGTCTCCCAGCACCCCCACCCCCCAGCCACCAGGGCCAGCCTCCACCAGGCCCCCACACATCTCACAGCACCACCACCCCCCAGCCACCAGGGGCAGCCTCCACCAGGCCCCCACCCATGTCTGACTCATGTCTCCCACCACCCCCACCCCCCCAGCCACCAGGGGCACCCTCCACCAGGCCCCCACCCATGTCTCCCAGCACACCCACCCCCCAGCCACCAGGGGCAGCCTCCACCAGGCCCCCACCCATGTCCGACTCATGTCTCCCAGCACCCCCACCCCCCCAGCCACCAGGGGCACCCTCCACCTGGCACCCACCCATGTCTCCCAGCACCCCCACCCCCCAGCCACCAGGGGCAGCCTCCACCAGGCCCCCACCCATGTCTCCCAGCACACCCACCCCCCAGCCACCAGGGGCAGCCTCCACCAGGCCCCCACCCATGTCCGACTCATGTCTCCCAGCACCCCCACCCCCCCAGCCACCAGGGGCAGCCTCCACCAGGCCCCCACCCATGTCTCCCAGCACCCCCACCCCCCAGCCACCAGGGGCAGCCTCCACCAGGCCCCCACCCATGTCTCCCAGCACCACCACCCCCCAGCCACCAGGGGCATCCTCCACCAGGCCCCCACCCATGTCTCCCAGCACCCCCACCCCCCAGCCACCAGGGGCAGCCTCCACCAGGCCCCCACCCATGTCCGACTCATGTCTCCCACCACCCCCACCCCCCCAGCCACCAGGGGCACCCTCCACCAGGCCCCCACCCATGTCTCCCAGCACACCCACCCCCCCAGCCACCAGGGGCAGCCTCCACCAGGCCCCCACCCATGTCCGACTCATGTCTCCCAGCACCCCCACCCCCCAGCCACCAGGGGCAGCCTCCACCAGGCCCCCACCCATGTCTCCCAGCACCACCACCCCCCAGCCACCAGGGGCATCCTCCACCAGGCCCCCACCCATGTCTCCCAGCACCCCCACCCCCCAGCCACCAGGGGCAGCCTCCACCAGGCCCCCACACATATGTCCCCCTGCACCCCCACCCCCTAGCATCCAGGGGCACCCTCCACCTGGCACCCACCCATGTCTCCCAGCACCCCCACCCCCCAGCCACCAGGGGCACCCTCCACCAGGCCCCCACCCATGTCTCCCAGCACACCCACCCCCCAGCCACCAGGGGCAGCCTCCACCAGGCCCCCACCCATGTCCGACTCATGTCTCCCAGCACCCCCACCCCCCCAGCCACCAGGGGCACCCTCCACCTGGCACCCACCCATGTCTCCCAGCACCCCCACCCCCCAGCCACCAGGGGCAGCCTCCACCAGGCCCCCACCCATGTCTCCCAGCACACCCACCCCCCAGCCACCAGGGGCAGCCTCCACCAGGCCCCCACCCATGTCCGACTCATGTCTCCCAGCACCCCCACCCCCCCAGCCACCAGGGGCAGCCTCCACCAGGCCCCCACCCATGTCTCCCAGCACCCCCACCCCCCAGCCACCAGGGGCAGCCTCCACCAGGCCCCCACCCATGTCTCCCAGCACCACCACCCCCCAGCCACCAGGGGCATCCTCCACCAGGCCCCCACCCATGTCTCCCAGCACCCCCACCCCCCAGCCACCAGGGGCAGCCTCCACCAGGCCCCCACCCATGTCTCCCAGCACCACCCCCCCCCAGCCACCAGGGGCATCCTCCACCAGGCCCCCACCCATGTCTCCCAGCACCACCACCCCCCAGCCACCAGGGGCAGCCTCCACCAGGCCCCCACCCATGTCTCCCAGCACCCCCACCCCCCAGCCACCAGGGGCAGCCTCCACCAGGCCCCCACCCATGTCTCCCAGCACCACCACCCCCCAGCCACCAGGGGCATCCTCCACCAGGCCCCCACCCATGTCTCCCAGCACCCCCACCCCCCAGCCACCAGGGGCAGCCTCCACCAGGCCCCCACCCATGTCTCCCAGCACCACCACCCCCCAGCCACCAGGGGCATCCTCCACCAGGCCCCCACCCATGTCTCCCAGCACCCCCACCCCCCAGCCACCAGGGGCAGCCTCCACCAGGCCCCCACCCATGTCCAGGAACAGAGACTTCCATGCTGTCATGTGTGCAATCTGCACAGGGCTCCCCATGTCACATTCAAACACATGCAACAACCATGCGGTTCACACATTACAGGTCGCACATGCATTACCATGATGTCCCTGCACACATACATGCGTACATGGCCTATGTCACACATACAGGCAGGTATCAGACAACCAGCACACTGCAACATGCCCTGTCTCACACAGCAATGCTTGGCCACTTACCGCTCAACTCCAGACGGGTCTCCCTCTCAAGGACCTGGGCGTGGAGCGCTGGGTGTATGCGTTCCAGGACCCTCAACTGGATGGAACTCATGCGGCCCCGGCCCCCCTCCACAAGGCGCCGGGCCTTCATGAGGGTCCTTGACCTCAAGTCCTCCCAGCGCTTCTTGACCTTCTGGATGGTGCGGGTTGCCACCCCCTCCGCGTCCTCTCCCGTCCTTCCCTCTTGGCGCGGGACGATCCGAAGAGGGCATCATACTGCCCCAGGACTTGCTCCACCAGGACACCAACTTCGGTGGCAGTGAAGCTGGTGCCCCTCTGCCCCTCTGCCCCTCTGGCCGGGGGTTGCAACTGGTGTCAGATGTGGTTGTGCTCCACATGGCAACCCCAGGGGCAGGAGTGGGTGACCAACTGGGTCCTGGGGCTGGGCTGTGGAGCGATGTCATTTGAGTCGGGACTCTTCTGTACCAGCAGGGGTGGACACAGCAACTGGACCCCTGCAGATGGCTGATGTGCAGGCACCAAATGGCAGGGCACGGTGGCAGCAGGCAGGCAGGCAGGCAGCAGCAGATGGCATGTGGGAGGCTGCTTGGGGCACTGGGGGCCAGTGAAGTGTCCTTCTGGGCAGGAGCGTGGTCTTCCGTGCGTTTTCGCGTGGCCAGCTTCATACGGAGTGAGTAGGCACGTGAAAAATCTGCACGCTGCGTGTAATGCGCGTAAGCGCGCGTGAAAAACTGCACGTCCGCGTGTAATAGGAGGAAAGGGCCCATGCATAAGCGTGCGCGCGTGAAAAACTGCACGTCCGCGTGTAATGCGCGTAATCAATGCGTTCCAGGACCCTCAACTGGATGGAACTCATGCGGCCCCGGCCCCCCTCCACAAGGCGCCGGGCCTTCATGAGGGTCCTTGACCTCAAGTCCTCCCAGCGCTTCTTGACCTTCTGGATGGTGCGGGTTGCCACCCCCTCCGCGTCCTCTCCCGTCCTTCCCTCTTGGCGCGGGACGATCCGAAGAGGGCATCATACTGCCCCAGGACTTGCTCCACCAGGACACCAACTTCGGTGGCAGTGAAGCTGGTGCCCCTCTGCCCCTCTGCCCCTCTGGCCGGGGGTTGCAACTGGTGTCAGATGTGGTTGTGCTCCACATGGCAACCCCAGGGGCAGGAGTGGGTGACCAACTGGGTCCTGGGGCTGGGCTGTGGAGCGATGTCATTTGAGTCGGGACTCTTCTGTACCAGCAGGGGTGGACACAGCAACTGGACCCCTGCAGATGGCTGATGTGCAGGCACCAAATGGCAGGGCACGGTGGCAGCAGGCAGGCAGGCAGGCAGCAGCAGATGGCATGTGGGAGGCTGCTTGGGGCACTGGGGGCCAGTGAAGTGTCCTTCTGGGCAGGAGCGTGGTCTTCCGTGCGTTTTCGCGTGGCCAGCTTCATACGGAGTGAGTAGGCACGTGAAAAATCTGCACGCTGCGTGTAATGCGCGTAAGCGCGCGTGAAAAACTGCACGTCCGCGTGTAATAGGAGGAAAGGGCCCATGCATAAGCGTGCGCGCGTGAAAAACTGCACGTCCGCGTGTAATGCGCGTAATCAAACGTGAAAAAGTGCACGTCCGCATGTGACTTGACGCGCGCGTGCGTTTTCCCTCAGCACGGGTTAAAGGTGAGCGGGCCCAGCAGTTCGCTGTACGTGCCTATCGTGGAGACCGACGTGTGTTGCTGCTTCCAGTTGTTTCGCGCGCCATCTACTTCACAGCTCTCAAGGACGTATCTCTTCTTTTGGCGGGGGTATTGGCTACGCGTGTTTTTCTGCATCGCGCTAGTCAGACGGTGAGTCGCAAACGCTCCTTTTCCCACTGCGGGTGCCCCTGTGTATCGCACCCATTTTCGATGTCATCGTAGCCTGCGTGTCCCACGCGTACGCGTTATACGTGTTACTGGGTGCCACCGCGTACTGCGGGAGGTTTAATCCACGCACGTAGGCTGCAGGGTTGCGTGCACGGTTTTACTGCAGTTTTGGGGTGCCTGAGCGTTGCGTGACCCGTCAACACATCACCGGGGTCACATACAGCCTTGCAGGTGCAGGGGGGCTGTTAACATCTTGCTTCCCACCCCCTTCACCCCAATTGCCCAGGTCAATTGTGCTGTACACCTCCCATTGGCACCACTCCATCTGTGCCAGCACTATAACATCTGTGCCATGGTAGGGAGGCTACCAAAGGTGAGGGGCGCCTCAGCTGGGCGTCCTCCTCGTGGCGGGCGTGGTCGGGGACGTGGCCGTGGTGACCAGGGAGTAGGGGGACTCCAGGGTGTCCAGGGCAGCCACAGAGGGGGAAGAGGCAGGGGTGCGCCACTTGAGCACAATGTTGTGCCATATGTCGGTGCAGCCATGCCACCACCCCCTGTGGTTCAGGGGGATGCAGCTCCTGCATCTGGCACTGGCACCCGTATGACCCGGCAGTCCGTTACATCGACTGCCACGGGCCCAAGGGTAGCGGTAGCTGCAGGTGCAGTTGTGGACACCGCCACCCAGGCTCAGGGTCTGCCAGCGCAGGCTGCGTTGGCACTTGAAGAGCCCTTGGTAGATCTCCAACAGGCCAGGGGGGAAACCATTGGGGCAGGCCGGGCTGCTCAGACCAAGACACGTGTCCCTGGGGCAGTCATGTCATCTGCTGCCCCGAACAGCCGGGTGTTGGCAAGTGCAGGGGCAGATGCACCCAACAGCACCCCGGTTGTGAGTCTGCCAACCAGGACCGTTGCGGTCAATGACCCTGCCACAGCTGATGTTGCTGCGCAGGGTCCATTAGTGGGCACCCAGCTGCCACTGACACAAGTCAGGCCTTTGGTCATCCCTCCACCTGCCACTCCCTCGGCTCAATCCACCCAACCCACTGGCCATACTGGTCAGGGCGGCATTAGCCAGCCAGGGTCTGCGCCACAGTCCAAGAGGAGGAAGGTTGCATCTGCAGCACAGGCTGGGACCCCACACACAGCCACGACCTCCTGCACGTCGAGGAAGAAGCCTTTCTGTAAGCAGGAACTGGACTTCCTCGTGGACTACGTGCGGGGACACAGCCGTGACATGCTAGTGGGTGCCAATAGTCAGACTACGGCTGCCCAACGTGACACCCACTGGAAGCATGTGGCGGAACATGTCAGTTCATTCGGCCATGAGGTGCGCACGGCGCAGGAGTGCAAAAAGCGCTGGAATGACATCAAGCGCAGCACTAAGGCCAAGCGTGCCTCAAATTACAACTTGACTCTGGTGACTGGCGGTGGGCCTGCACCAGAGGAGGAAGAACTCACTCCGCATGAGGCTCTCGTTGCGGAGTTCATACCACCAGAATTGGTCGAAGGTGTGGGAGAGATGCTGGACTTTGATGCCCAGTCCAGTGAGTGTTGATGCGTAGTTGTTGAGGACGTGTGTGTTTCACATGTGGGATGTGTTGTGCATGATTGCTGCTACATGTGACCTGTACATGGTTCTGATGTGTAAGTAATGCAATGCCACCGTCATGCATGTCTCCTCTGCCTGCATGCGGGACTCCATGTGGCCATGCCCCCTTGCCCCTCCACCGCCACTCTGCACCCCAGTTCCACCTTTGCACTGGTCTGCTACATTCTTGCCAATGTGTAGTTTCATGTTCATGTGTCCTGTGTAGATGCTAACTTCCAGCTTAGAAACTGCCAGACATATGCCGTGTGGTACAGCCTTAGTACTCGATGCAGGGCATCCCACTTGTACTGTGCATGGCTCAGATGTCCCGCAGGGACATGAGTGCCCATTAATGCTCCATGTGCATTGCACACATGCCCCTATGTGTCCTTGACTGGATGATCACTGTAATATGAGTCCTTGGTTACATACATTGCCTGCCATATTATCGGCCTCCCCATGTCAACTGTGGCTCAGTCCTGCGTTGCACACATGTTTAGGCTCTGACAATCTGTGTGGCTCACAGGCCTCAGCCTGTTCAATGGCCAATGACTCTGTCCAACTCCTGTCGTGTCTTCTACACACGTGGCCGGCCTCCGGATCTTCCATCATGTGTCCTGCCCACTGTCCCAGCATCATTTGCAGTGTTGTAATTGAAATCACATTAAGCTGTTGATGCCAGTCAACACTGCTTGTCAATACACAGGTGTATGCTCAGCCTTTTGATACCATGCTAGGCATCCCTGCTTTGGTACTGGGGTGGAGGGGTGCTTGCCTTCTAGACATGGTACACATTGAATACACAATGCACGTGATGTCTGATTTTGACATTGCACTGCCTTCACATTTCCTGGCACACACCATGGAGTGCTTGTACATGTAGGTAGTGAGTGGCGTACACATTTTCTGCACTACATAGACCCACTTCCATGCAAACTGCCACCTTTCAACAGGTCTGATCACAGAAGCTATTCTAAGTAGACCCAGCATGCATGCATGGTCATATGTTGTGTGTCACATGTCTGCCAGATGCCTTTGCTGTCGGTGTGTGTGTGTGTGTTGTGTGCTTCTGACATGTGTACTGACCCTTTCCTCTCTATTTTTCAGGTGATGACGCAATGGATGCAGAGGATGGTGTTGTCATGCCAGACACAGGGTTGGTAAGACCACATCAACCCGGCACTAGTGGGGGTCGTGGGGTGGTAGGCCACGAAAACCCCCAAGTGCTGCAGTCCATCCTGTCTCTGGCTGTCTATGAGTCCAGCCTTGATGACGACTCTGACGTCCATGTTGAGTTGGATGACCATCAAGTCCATGTGTCAGGGGTGAGTGATTCTGATGTGGACACTCCTCTGTCTGCGACCCCTGCACTGAGGGATCAGACAGTCTTGGTTCCTCCGCCCGTGGTGGATCGGGACGCAGGGTCACCCTCCACACCAGTCACTGATGTGCCTGGGACATCACGTCGACGGGGGCATGTAGTCGTGCAGCCGCAGGCGGTGCCAACACAGCGAGGACCCCCGGTCCTTGGGTCCCGCAGGGGTCAAGCCCGGCAACGCGGTCGCCGCGCGCAACCGCTGTATACTGAGTGGGAGCAAGACATGACTGCCAATTCAGAACGTCAGGGGGCAGCAATGGAGAACATCGCTGACAGCATGGAGCGTGTGGCCCGATCTGTGCTCCCCCCTGCTCGGCAGGTGCTACTCCAGCAGCAGGCGGCACGGTCCACGGCCCGCTCACTCAGGCTGGGCATGGCGGCCTCAGACAGGGCACGCCAGGCTGAAATGTCGTCTCTGCGTCAAGCAATTGCTGCTCACGCAGAGGCGCACATGGATGCCCTGAGGGAGGAGTATGCCTCCCTCAGATCCACTCTGGGTGTCCTTATGATGTCCCAGAGGCAGCGGGCAGAGGAGAGGTTTGCACAGCTTGAGCGCACCATCTCGGCTGAGCTACAGGCTTGCCGGGAGGTGCAGCGGTTGTCCAGCCAGGCCTTGCAGGAGGAACTCCGTGTTACACGTGCTACCTTGCAAGAGGAAGCACGTGTATCACGTGAGGTCCTGCATGCAGACCTATGTAACATCGCCACACAGAACCAGGCTCACCTGTCCGGCAGACTTGCTGCCGACGAGGGGCAAGCTGCGGCTAGGCGTGGCCAGGCTACTGTGCCATGTCCTCCTTTCCAGGATGAGCCAGACTCGGACGACCATCTATCTCCCACATAGGTCGTGCTGTGAAGGCGTTGAGCCCATGGAGGTATTTTTTTTTGGCTCAGCATCATCGCATGTGGATGTTGAGCAGCACCCTGTACCTCCCCCCTCCTGGGTGCCTCCCCTCCCCCCCGGGTCGTATGTGGCCATTTTTGATTTTTCATTTAGTTTAGTTAGTTAAGTTTCTGTTTGATAGTTAGTTTAAATAGGTAATGTAGGTTTTCCTTAGTTAGTGTAATTAGTTAATAGTTGAGTTAGTTTAAAATTTGTAGTCTATTGTGCTTACATGTGACAGTGCGGTGCCTTGTGGTTTTTGAAGGCATCCACTGTCTGTTCCAGCTGGGCCCTTCATGGTTGTCTTGTGTATGTGTTTGCTGCTTGGGTTCCTTGACTCACATATGCCACTCCTGCCTCCCTTATCCATGGGCTCGCAAGGATGGTTCGGTGTAACAGAATTTTACACAAGGGCTTTGGACTGTCATATCTGTGGCATGTCTGGTGCTTTTTGACTTGTGTTGACACCCCTAGTGGGGATGATTTAGGTGTAATTGTCCACTGTTCAGCTTTTGCTAGATGGGGCGTGTCATGATTAATGTGGACATTGATTGCTATGCATTGTGTATTATGTTTCATATCTTTCCTGTACACGTGCTTGTTGCAAATCATGCTGTAGTTAGTGTTCCACACTTTGGAGGTGAAAGACGGACTGATGGTGTGATTTGTGATGTGACTCTCTGACATGGTCAAGTAATGAGATGCCTGATGAGACACACACAGATCACTTTGATGCATTAATCATGTGTTTCATGCACTTTCTGCAGGGGGATGAGGCATCAGAGCACCTTTGCCAGCAGACATGGCCCATTGGACGACCTAATTCCTGACCCGTTTGTTGGTGCCCACATGCACATGTGTGCACAAGCAGAGCCACAGTGATTGCAGACCCACATCCTAGAACTGCTGACATGTTCCAAGCAACTCCAGGCAAGGTGAGCATCACAGGGGGGCCACGAGACAGCAAAGCTTGCACCAGGCGAGTTGCACGTGCAGGCTTAGTCACAGCACTGAGGGTGAGCTTAGACAAATATTGGTGTTGAAGCACAGAATGCAGCTCAGATGTGTTTGTGGACTGATGGCTGTTGATAGTAGGGTTGTCTGGGACACATGCGGGGGCAGTGGCACATACCCTGCGGTACACCAGGGTTCATTGAGGCACTTGTATCAACCATGTAGCCTTCCAAGACATGGAAAGGGGCAGCTCACAGGGACATACAGCAAGGGACATACTCGGGTGCAGTGCATGTCTATTCCACGTACTTCATGATAAATGCACTGGCAACTTTCTTTTGGTCATGGTGGTACGCAACTTGATCTGTAGTCATGGCTTGCCATATGGGTCTGTCTGCTTACCCAGGGAACATTGCATGTTGTGTGCATTGTGACACATTGGTGTTCCATTTGCCACGCACCCACCAGCGGCTGACTTACTGCATTGACTGTGAATGACCCGTCACAGGGTTGATATTATATATGGGTACGAAGCATGGAGCACAGATTTTCTGTTTGTAGAGGTGTATGTTGTTATGGGGCATGTTTTGTGTTGTGTTTTTGTGCAATTGGCATGTACTGGTTGCTGACTGTGTCTCTCTTTGCAGCATTGCAGTGCTCCTGTAACTGGACCTGAGAGTGCGCAGGCAGGAGGCCAGCACTCAAAACCAGAGCTAAGTGTCTTGTTGTATTTTCTTACAAACTGCCCTGCATAGGCTTGCTGGGGAGTGTACTGATGCATGGATGTATGTGTGGTCCTATTTGGTATGTTTTTTACCCTAATCACCCTTGATCCTATGCAATTTCGAAACCTGTACCCTCTACCCGGTGTTCCTGCTTCCCATGCCTATCCAAGCAATGTTCCCTGACCCTCTTTCCCCACTGGGGTTGCGGATGCCTGTGTAAGCCCCGAACTTGCAGGCGCCAAAACCCTAGAGGGGGTGGTTGGTTCGTACCACTCCTGAGCCTGGACTACAGAAGGCCATGACAATGATGTCCAAGTTTGTTTGTATTGTGCATGTGTTCATGCAGGTTGTACATTTTCGTGCATTCCCTGGTTTCATGTGTCATTCCTGCTCCCCTCACCTGCCACGCATTCCAGTCATCCAGTGTGTCTACACCTGTCCAGACTGCATATCCCTGAACCTCTTTCCCCACCAGGATCTCAGGGGCCTGTGTGAGTTTGACCTTGCAGGCACCCGGGACATGGTGTGGGTGGTTGTTTCATGAGACTCCAGCGCCTGTACAGGGGATCTGTGACAGTACACATCCATTCATGGTGCATCATCCTATGTCATGTACCACACATGTCTCACATCCAGTCGTGACATTGTTTTGCTGTGCTACCTTGGTTGTTGCATCATTGTGGTAGTACTTGGCCTTTGAGACGTACTGCTATGTCAAGTCATCTACTGGAGGGTGTTTGGGTTCCTTTTCATGCCTTGGATTATGTGAATTTGGAAATGAGTGTGGATTCTGAGGGTTCAGGCATCTCTTTACACACAAGGTGGGAGATGGACACGAAGGGTAAAGGTGATCCTGTGGCCAGGTGGGAATGAGGGTTGGAGGCTCCATGACCCAGGTGCAGTTGTTCAGTGGGTCATGGTCATTTGCGAGGGGGGGGGGTTGTTGTTGATAGTTGCGTTGCCCTGCAGTGTGATGGGAACTCTGACATTGTAATGTTGTTGTCCTATGTACATGTTGTGTTCTGCTGATCAATGCCTGTTCATGTGTTGTGTTTTCCTTTCAGGTGCGAGGGGATAGTAGTGGTTTGACATGCTGGGGTGTACACATGGTGGATGTTCACATGTGATGTGTAGGGAACACTGATGGTCACTTGAGTGCACATGCATATGTGGAGTGCATGTCCTTGCAGAACCACACACTTGCACTCGGATGCACTCCATGTACTCCCACCCTTGCATATCCACGTGTACACTGTTTGCCTTCTGGTGGCCACTGTGTCCCGCCAGCACATGTTCTGTGACCGATTATGGTTCGAGTACATGCCTAATTTGATGTTTGATGTAGTCTGTCACTTAGATGTGATGCTCAGGGTGTGCATCACACACAATGGCTGTTCACTGTGCTGTGCGCTGAGCAGTGTGATGCAGGAGTAGGACATTGCACACATGAGCTGCGGTGTTCATTTTGCAATGCATCATGTGCATATAGCCAGGCATTCATTGTGATGTTACGTCTACGACTGTTGTAATGCATTTGGAATCGACTAATTTTTGGTGGGACATTTTGTTGGTCTGTCATTTCATCGGATTCCGGGTCAGGCATCATTGTCCGATGCCACTGTACATTTAGGACATGGAAATGTGTACCTTATCGTTACTGGGTGGGTGTATGGGTATTGCTTGCCATGTCATGTTGATGTTTGGGAGGGTTTGACTGTCATGACAGTGATGGCCATGGCCTGTTTTGCAGGTGTGTGTGATGCACACCTTGCATGTCCAGGTCATCCGCTTCTCAGAGCAACTAGCTGGGGGTAGGTTTCTCTCCGCAGCAGGGCCCTCCCCCTCAAACAGACTTCCTGACTTGAACTTGAGGGGAACCATCTCCAGTTCAGGAAGCACCTCAAGACCTTCCTCTTTGCTTCTGCTTACTCTCTGCCTCTCCCTTGCAGAATTATTCACTGGAACTGCACATGAGCTGCAACTGGGCCACTCTCACCAACCTCGGTCCCTGGGCCAGCCACTGTCCACTTGCACTGCCACCCTGGCAACCCCTGCACTGCAGTACTGTCTCTCTATCCCTACAGCCCTCCCTTCCCAGCACTCGTCTGCACTTACCTTAGCAGTTGCCACCAGGCGACCTATGTATAATTGTTTGGCCTACTTCCCCTGTACTGGACTCCCCCCCACCCTTGCACTTTTCCCTTCCCCCTACCCCTGCACTTGCACAATCACAATGACACCTGGCCTAGTAGTACCATTCTCTGTGTTCCCTTGTTCCCCCCCCCCCTGCCTCATTGTGCCTTGTAATACTTGTGTATGGCTCATGTCATGTCACATGTCATATGTGTGCATTTTGGTTGCACAGGATAGCTTGTGTTTAAGTAGCTAGGGATGCAGACGATGTGGCACTTCCATGGCAACTATCTCAGGGTGGTAGGGTTGTGACAGTTGACTGTCACTTTGTCATCATCGATTGTCACCTGGTATGTGCCAGGCCTGTGTGCACTCCGCAGGGGTGGGAGTTTAGGTGAAAAATGTGGCCACAAGCTGGGTCCGGGCTACCTCGCCACGTGCCCTGTCCCCTCCCATGGCCAGCGCCTGTGCCTGTGGTTGGGGATGTGGGGGCACCACCATGTCCACCGGGACGCCCTGCCGTGTTGCAACATTGTGCAGGACACATGCTGCCACAATGATCCTGCACACAACTGCTGGTGCATAGAGTAGTTGCCCACCAGAGCGGTCAAGGGAGCGGAAACGTGACTTGAGCACTCCGAATGTGCGCTCCACTATGCCCCTGGTTGCAATATGGGCAGCGTTGTATCTTACCTGGGGTGGTGTGGTGGGGTTCCGGATTGGCGTCATCATGTGGTTGCTCAGAGGGTAGGCACTGTCCCCTGGGGAGGTGATAATTGTTCAGATTATTGGGGTTGGTATATTTGTCTGTGTGTGACTTGCATGCATGTGCAAGGGCATTTGTACTCACCTAGGAGCCATGTGTCGCCATGCTGCCCAGCTTCCAGGGCCCGGCTCAGGGCGGACATTCTGTATATGAAACTGTCATGGGTGGAGCCAGGGTAGTTTGCATACACAGAGGTGATGATTCCCTTTGCATCGCATACCACCTGTACATTGATGGAATGCCAGTGCTTGCGGTTTCGGTATATGTGCTCAGTGGCCCTAGGTGGACGTAGGGCCACATGGGTGCAATCTATGGCACCGAGCACTTTGGGGAAGTGTGCCACCCTGAAAAAATCCAGGACAACGGCCTGCCTTTCTGCGGGTGTTCTGGGCATGTATATGTGCCTGCGGACTGAGGGGCGCGCTGTCATGATTGCCAGTACCTGGTGTAGGCAGCGTGACTGCGTGGCCTGTGAGACCCCCCCCACTATGGCAGTGGTCCGCTGAAACGACCCAGTGGCCAAGAAATGCAAGACATTGAGCAGCTTCTCCAAGGGGCTCAATGCTTGGGAGCAAAGGGTGGGGGATGTGAGGTCATCTTCCCACTCCCTGACCAGGTCTAGGATGATATGGGGTGGAAACCTATACCTGCCGTAGACCTGGTCGTCAGGCATCCCAAAAAGGCCTGTCCGTGGTGCAAAAATGCGTGGCCTGGCTATTCTCCTCCTCCTGCGGTGTCCCACAATCACTGCAGCAACAAATGGGGCATTCATCGTCGCTGTATTTACGCGTTTGTTGTTTGCGCGCACTTTTATGCTGTGCGCGGGACGCCTCCGTGTGGGCGGAATCGTTGGTTTCCCGTATTCTGGTGTCATCGCGTGTGATCGGAGGGGAGCGAGCGTACACGCGATTGGCCTGGGTACGTGTGTTTCGGGGTGCGCGGGTAGTTCCACACGCGATTGGCCTAGGTACGTGTGTTTCGGGGTGCGCGGGAAGTTCCACACGCGATTGGCCTGGGTACGTGTGTTTCGGGGTGCGCGGGTATTTCCACACGCGATTGGCCTGGGTACGTGTTTCGGGGTGCGCGGGAAGTTCCACACGCGATTGGCCGGGGTACGTGTTTCGGGGTGCGCGGGAAGTTCCACACGCGATTGGCCGGGGTACGTGTGTTTCGGGGTGCGCGGGTATTTCCACACGCGATTGGCCTGGGTACGTGTTTCGGGGTGCGCGGGAAGTTCCACACGCGATTGGCCGGGGTACGTGTTTCGGGGTGCGCGGGAAGTTCCACACGCGATTGGCCGGGGTACGTGTGTTTCGGGGTCCCGTGAACTTTCACACGCGATTGGTTGGGATCCACGTGTGTACTGTCATCACGTGCAATGAGGGATACTCCCTCGCACGTCACGTCACAGACGCGCTCACGCGCTGAGGGCCTTTGGTCCAATGAAAATGCGTATGCGTGCAGACGCGCCTACGCGCTAAGGGCCTTTCCTCGAATTACACGCTGACGTGCAGAATTTTCACGTGCCTAATCACTCCGTATCAAGCTGGCCACGCGTAAGCACACGGAAGACCACGCTCCTGCCCAGAAGGCCGAACTACTGCCCCCCAGAGCCCCGAGCACGCTCCCACCTGCCATCTGCTGCTGCCTGACTGCCTGCTGCCCACGTGCCCTGCCATTTGCTGCCTGCACATCAGCCAGGGGTGCTGTTGGTGTGACCACCCCTGCTGGAACCAAAGACTCCCGACTGGGATTCCATCGCTCCACAGCCCAGCCCCAGGACCCAGTTGCCCACCCACTCCTGCCTCTGGGGTTGTCATGTCGGGGCCAACTCCATCTGTGACCACTGACAACCCCCGGCCAGAGAGGCAGAGGGGCACCAGCTTCAGTGCCACCGAAGTTGGTGTCCTGGTGGAGCAAGTCCTGGGCCAGTATGATGCCCTCTTCGGAAGTTGCCGCGCCGACAAGGAAGGACGGACTCGGATCTGGACTGACATCGTGACTGCCATCAACGCGGAGGGGGTGGCAGTCCGCGACTTCCAACATGTCAAGAAGCGCTGGGAGGACTTCAGGTCCAGGACCCTGACCAAGGCCCGGCGCCTCTTGAAGGCAGCGGATGCCAAGGGGCGCCGGGGCCACTTGTCGGAAGAACAGATGAGGGTCCTGGAACACATATCCCCAGCGCTCCACGTCCAGGTCCTTGAGAGGCAGACCCGTCTGGAGTCGAGCGGTGAGTGTACATGCATCCTGATTGTGAGCAGTGCGTGTGGTGATTGTTCAGTAGTGTGCAGGTTGCACATCTGTTTGTATGGGGTCGAATATGGGTGCGGGTGTACAGGGCCGTGGGGCTGACACATGCGAGGGCTGTAATGTGTGAGACATGGATGGTGCCTGTGTGTGTGGGCTTGCATGCCAAATGCAGTTGTGTGGGCACACAAGTCTGTATGAATGTGTATGTGAGTAGACATGTCCGTGATGTCACGCATGTATGTTGTTTTCAGCTGATTGTATCAGCGCTGTGTACATGTGCATGTGTGTGTATTTGACAAGGGTGCAACAGTGATGCAACATGGATGCATGTGACAGCGGTATGTGGAAGCCTGATTGGCAGATGTGACATGGATGCCCGTCTGAACACTGCGACACTTAGCAGAGGTGTACACATGCATGCAAGTGTGGTGGTGTGTGTACATGTGTGGTGCACTTCCTGTGTTGCATGTGATGTCTGGCTCACCTTTGCCTGCTGATGCTGTTGTATGTGTATGGATGGTGTTGGCAGTTGCAACATGGCTGTGGTATGGCTCGTGTGTGCAAGTTGTAATGACATGTGTGTTGGGGATTGTGATGACATGTCAGAGGTTTGCCAATGCCACTCATGTACAACTGTCATGTGTGTATGTGTACATTGTACAGTGCCCTGATGCCTGTGTTTTGTTTCTCCCTGTCTGCAGCGTCAACTGATGAAGAGGGCGGAGAAGGTGCTGTGGAGCACAGCGGCGGGGATCCGACCGCCAGCCGGAGACGCAAGGCCCGGCTCCCCTCCCAGGTTGTCATCTCGTCGGGGAGTGAGGAGTCCGGTGCCGCGTCCCAGGCCGCAGCTGCCGGGGGGAGGTCCAAGAGGCGGAGGTTGCAGTTGGACTCCTCGGCAGCAGAAGGGGCAGCTGGGACCCCACAGGGCCCAACGGGGGAAGATGGCACAGAGTCATCCAGGTTGGTGGGGGGTTTGGTGGAGGAGGAGGCCGTGCAAGCACCGGAGACGGGGTCTGGGGGTGGGGATCCCACTGGTGCTAGTGGTGCAGTGCAGGACCAGGGACAGGAGGCAGCACAGGCCGCCGCGGAGGTGCCTGTGTGCAATCCTGTCTCTGATCCTGTCCCTGCATCATCTTGCACCAGCAGGGATGCCCATGTCCAGACCAGTTTTCAGGCAGGGGATGAGCTGACGTCAACTGGCCTTCCCCTGCCTGCGGACGTGGCTATCCAGGCCCGGGTTGAGCCTGTCCTGGCTGGAGTGGCGTTGCGTCAACGGGCCATGCGAGGCGACCTGCAGTCTTTTCATGAAGAGACTGCAGGTCATCTCGAATGGCTCGTTGACCACGTCAGCCTGCTGGGACAGGTCACCCAGGCCGGATTCCTCCGTCTGATGGGGCTTGCCACGACCCCCTCCTCAGCTGGACCCCCTACGCGCCAGTCGTCCTCTGTGCCATCTTCCCACCCATCAGTCACCTGGGTGCCCTGTGGAGCTGCCTCTGACGGTGCGGCCAGGCTGGTGGAGGAGGCATCCCTGCCACAGTCGGGAGTCGGACGTCCAGCAGGGGTGGCCACGTCAACGACTGCACCCCAGCCGGCGGAGGATGTGCAGGCAGCAGGAGGCAGTGCAGGGGCAGAGGCACAGCAGCAGCAGCTCCATGGTGGGAGCCATGAAGGCTCGGGGCCTTCGACATCGGAGGGGCAGGCATCGGCCGGAGGGCAGGAGGACCCAGGACAAAAAGTGTCTTCCGTGTGGCAGCGGTTGGGCCACGCCATAGATGCGGAGCGGCAGCGGGCGGAAGAGGCACGGCTCTCAATGGTCAGGGCGGAGAACTCCATGCAGAGGGCCCTGAGGCGGGTCGAGTGCCTCGAGGCAATCCGCAGGGCTTTGGAGGTGGACACGTCGACGGCCCTGCGGACCCTCGGGGCCATGGAGGTGGACCGCCTCCGGGACATAGAGGAGGAGTTCGATGATGCCCTGGCCCGGCACATCCAGAAGTGAGCCGTGGAACTAGCCCGCTGCCCTTGTACATAGTTATGTAGGTAGTGTTAAGTTTCATTTTTGTTTTTATTTCATTTGGACCTTTTGGACATTGGCCACATTTTTGTATATAGTTTTTTTTATTAGTTAGTGTAGTTAGTTAGGTTTCCTTTATTTTGTTGGGATGATGGACCCTGGCTTCTTGCTTTGTACATAGTTGTGGACTTGTACATATTTTTTTTTTTGAATTATCCATGGATCAATGGCTTATGTTTTTTTTTCACATTGGATTTTGTTTGGTGGACATTGACTTTGTAGTACATTACTTTGGATTTCTATATTCTTTGATTTTTTCTTTTTTTTGGACGGACATGCTTCTTTTCATTTTTTTCCATTCACATTTCAGTTTCTTCATTTTTGTTTCTATTCATCTTTCCTTTAATACATTATTTATTTGTTGCACTTCAATGTGTGGTGTCTCATTGTTTTCATGCATTTCATGTTATGTGTTTTGAGATTCACTGACACCCATTGGGTGTATGTGAGGGACATGTGTTTGTTTTGGAACTTGCAATTGGTGTTCTGTGATGTAATTGCAGAATATGAGTGGGTGGATGCAATACTCGGGTGGGTGTTTTGCATTTGGGGGCTGACCATAGAGACCAGGGATCTGGACTGTGATGACATGTTGGGTGGGGAACATGAGTTGGACATGGGTGGGGGCCTGCTGGCAGGTGCCCCACAGTGCTGGGGGGTGGGAGACATGAGTGGGGGCCTGGTGGAGGGTGCCCCTGGATGCTAGGGGGTGGGGGTGCAGGGGGACATGAGTGGGGGCCTGTTTGAGGCTGCCCCTGCACTGCTGGGGGGTGGGGGTGGGGGGAGACATGAGTGGGGGCCTGGTGGAGGGTGCCCCTGGTGGCTGGGGGGTGGGGGTGGTGGGAGACATGAGTGGGGGCCTGGTGGAGGGTGCCCCTGGATGCTGGGGGGGTGGGTGTGCTGGGAGACATGTGTGGGGGCCTGGTGGAGGGTGCCCCTGGATGCTGGGGGGGTGGGGGTGGTGGGAGACATGAGTGGGGGCCTGTTTGAGGCTGCCCCTGCAATGCTGGGGGGTGGGGGTGGGGGGAGACATGAGTGGGGGCCTGGTGGAGGGTGCCCCTGGATGCTGGGGGGGTGGGGGTGGTGGGAGACATGAGTGGGGGCCTGGTGGAGGGTGCCCTGCACTGCTGGGGAGTGGGGGTGATGGGAGACATGAGTGGGTGCCAGGTGGAGGGTGTCCCTGGATGCTGGGGGGGTGGGTGTGCTGGGAGACATGTGTGGGGGCCTGGTGGAGGGTGCCCCTGGATGCTGGGGGGGTGGGGGTGGTGGGAGACATGAGTGGGGGCCTGTTTGAGGCTGCCCCTGCACTGCTGGGGGGTGGGGGTGGGGGGAGACATGAGTGGGGGCCTGGTGGAGGGTGCCCCTGGATGCTGGGGGGGTGGGGGTGGTGGGAGACATGAGTGGGGGCCTGGTGGAGGGTGCCCTGCACTGCTGGGGAGTGGGGGTGATGGGAGACATGAGTGGGTGCCAGGTGGAGGGTGCCCCTGGATGCTGGGGGGGTGGGGGTGGTGGGAGACATGGGTGGGGGCCTGCTGGCAGGTGCCCCACAGTGCTGGGGGGTGGGAGACATGAGTGGGGGCCTGGTGGAGGGTGCCCCTGGATGCTGGGGGGGTGGGGGTGGTGGGAGACATGAGTGGGGGCCTGGTGGAGGGTGCCCTGCACTGCTGGGGAGTGGGGGTGATGGGAGACATGAGTGGGTGCCAGGTGGAGGGTGCCCCTGGATGCTGGGGGGGTGGGGGTGGTGGGAGACATGGGTGGGGGCCTGCTGGCAGGTGCCCCACAGTGCTGGGGGGTGGGAGACATGAGTGGGGGCCTGGTGGAGGGTGCCCCTGGATGCTAGGGGGTGGGGGTGCAGGGGGACATGAGTGGGGGCCTGTTTGAGGCTGCCCCTGCACTGCTGGGGGGTGGGGGTGGGGGGAGACATGAGTGGGGGCCTGTTTGAGGCTGCCCCTGCACTGCTGGGGGGTGGGGGGTGGGGGGAGACATGGGTGGGGGCCTGCTGGAGGCTGCCCCTGGTGGCTGGGGGTGCAGGGGGACATGCGTTGGTGGGCAGTAGTGCTAGTTGATATGTGGGTTGGCTGGTGGGCATGGCCATGGTGGATGGGGTGCCTGCAGGACATGTGCTGGGTAGGCCCCTGTGGTGTGAGCCACCTGCAGGGGCCGTGGAGGGTGTAGAGGGTACACTGTAGAGGGTGTGCTGCTCCCCGCGCACCCCCGAAATACACGTACCCCGCTCAATCGCGTGTGGAACTTCCCGCGCACCCCTGATATCCACGTACCCGGCCAAATCGCGTGTGTCACTTCCCGCGCACCCCCGAAATACACGTACCCCGCTCAATCGCGTGTGGAACTTCCCGCGCACCCCTGAAATCCACGTACCCGGCCAAATCGCGTGTGGAACTTCCCGCGCACCCCTGAAATCCACGTACCCGGCCAAATCGCGTGTGGAACTTCCCGCGCACCCCTGATATCCACGTACCAGGCCGAATCGCGTGTGGAACTTCCCGCGCACCCCCGAAATACACGTACCCCGCTCAATCGCGTGTGGAACTTCCCGCGCACCCCTGAAATCCACGTACCCGGCCAAATCGCGTGTGTCACTTCCCGCGCACCCCCGAAATACACGTACCCCGCTCAATCGCGTGTGGAACTTCCCGCGCACCCCTGAAATCCACGTACCCGGCCAAATCGCGTGTGGAACTTCCCGCGCACCCCCGAAATACACGTACCCCGCTCAATCGCGTGTGGAACTTCCCGCGCACCCCTGAAATCCACGTACCCGGCCAAATCGCGTGTGTCACTTCCCGCGCACCCCCGAAATACACGTACCCCGCTCAATCGCGTGTGGAACTTCCCGCGCACCCCTGGAATCCACGTACCCGGCCAAATCGCGTGTGGAACTTCCCGCGCACCCCCGAAATACACGTACCCCGCTCAATCGCGTGTGGAACTTCCCGCGCACCCCTGAAATCCACGTACCCGGCCAAATCGCGTGTGGAACTTCCCGCGCACCCTGATATCCACGTACCCGGCCAAATCGCGTGTGGAACTTCCCGCGCACCCCCGAAATACACGTACCCCGCTCAATCGCGTGTGGAACTTCCCGCGCACCCCTGATATCCACGTACCCGGCCAAATCGCGTGTGGAACTTCCCGCGCACCCCCGAAATACACGTACCCCGCTCAATCGCGTGTGGAACTTCCCGCGCACCCCTGAAATCCACGTACCCGGCCAAATCGCGTGTGGAACTTCCCGCGCACCCCTGATATCCACGTACCCGGCCAAATCGCGTGTGGAACTTCCCGCGCACCCCTGAAATCCACGTACCCGGCCAAATCGCGTGTGGAACTTCCCGCGCACCCCCGAAATACACGTACCCCGCTCAATCGCGTGTGGAACTTCCTGCGCACCCATGAAATCCACGTACCCGGCCAAATCGCGTGTGGAACTTCCCGCGCACCCCTGATATCCACGTACCCGGCCAAATCGCGTGTGGAACTTCCCGCGCACCCCCGAAATACACGTACCCGGCCAAATCGCGTGTGGAACTTCCCGCGCACCCCCGAAATCCACGTACCCGGCCAAATCGCGTGTGGAACTTCCCGCGCACCCCTGATATCCACGTACCCGGCCAAATCGCGTGTGGAACTTCCCGCACACCCCCGAAATACACGTACCCCGCTCAATCGCGTGTGTCACTTCCCGCGCACCCCCGGAATACACGTAGCCCGCTCATTCGCGTGTGTAACTTCCCGCGCACCCCCGGAATACACGTACCCCGCTCAATCGCGTATTTTACTTCCCGCGGCGCCACTTTTTTGATGCGCTGGGACTCTACCGCCTGCCTTCGTGTGGCGGACGTGTTTCAGCTTGTGCGCGGCTTTGGCTGTGCGTGGGTTTGCCCTATTCCATTCCATGAATACGTGTGGTTCGTGTGCGTGTGGGCGTTACCTCTGCTTCCGTGCAGTGCATCCCCAGTTACGCCCTTATTTTCGCGTGTTGTTCCCCATTCCGCGCGTTACGCCCCATGTCCCGCCCACTTTCTGCTGTGTGCGCTGAGGTTGTGCGCTTTCACTGTGCGCGTCGCGCACCGTCGCGCACGCCTTTCGCGATGTTGCAGTGACTTGTGCGCCATGCACGGGTTTGGCGCACATCGCGCGGTGAACACGCGCAGGGACTTCCATGAATCGCGCGCGTGCGCGTGCGCCTGTTTTTTTCCGCTTGCGCCTGCTTGCGCCTGCTTGCGCCTACTTGCGCGTAGATTTTCGGCGCACGTTTGTTCCATGAATCGGCCCCTAAATAGTTTAGAAAAATCAATCTCAAACACAGCAGATATTGAAATTATCCTTATATTGCAGAGTAATGCTTAAATGTAACCTTGACGTGGACCAAGGACTAGTTAATGGAGCACTGGGTACAGTTGTTGGCTTTCAAACATACCCACGCGACAACAAAATTCAGTTTGTCAATATACTCTTTGACAAACTTTCAGAAGTAAAAAGGATAGGACGCTCTAGATTCCTTCTCTTCAAAGATATGTATGTACGCAGAGAACAATTTTCTCTAACTCTTGCATACGCAGTCATGATTCTTAAATCACAAGATCTTACCCTAGACAAAGCAATGATAGATATTGGTAACACAGTCTTTAAAGAAGGCATGAGCTATGTAGCACTATCACGCTTACTATCACGCTTACGTACACTTGACGGTCTATTTCTAATCAACTTTGATGCAAGTAAAATAAACGCTGATATTCCTTGCATTTTAGAATACAATAGACTTTGCTTACTATACACCCCCACCTAAACACATATTCTGTTCCACAAAAAGTCAAACGTTATAAAAGTAAAATAATAAATCAAACAGAAATGCAACAGGATGTCACTGCAAATCCTCCAAAGAGAGTAAAAGAAACTAATACTTCATCAAGTACCACAAGCAAAAAAGAATCAATTAGGGAAAGTAAAACAGGTACTTCTTTAAAGAAGGAAGACAAACTCAAAAAAAGCAGTTAGATACAGAACTACCTGGACCATTTAAATTCTCAAATATAGTTGGTGTAAGTTGCTACGCAAATGTAGCAATGAATATTCTATTTCAATTACCACCAATTGTTGACAACATTTACTTACACAGTACAGACCCATTGTGTTTGCAAATGTTAGTACTTCACAGAAATGCAGCAAACAATCCTGACAACACGTGTAGTGTTTATGGAATAAGACAACAATTGGACTACTGTGCTGGAATGGTGAAATTCACTATAAATTCACAGGAAGATCCACAAGAATTTCTAATGTACTTACTACAAGTACTGGAAAACAAAAACATACCTATAAATGAAATCTTTCAGATTTCATACATGTGGAAACATACATGCACTCTCTGCAACAATGTGACACAAGAAGAAATCCCCAATTAACGCTTCATATATATATATCAATACCAAATTGTGAATCCATTCCATTTCAGCGACTTGTACAAAATGCAAACCATGGTAGATTATGCTCTACCTGCAATTCAGATAATCGCTCCACGTTAGTAATACAAACACATAGTAAATACATAATACTAATGCTTCTACGTTACAATGCAGATGGTACCAAAAACAACTGCAAGCTGACTGGATTCACACATGGTCAAATATCACTTGGTAAGAAAACCTTCACAACAATAGGTATAATCTACCACGCAGGAGCCACAACCAATTCAGGGCACTACACTGCATATATAAAAAAGAAATGTGGATGGTTTGAATGTAATGATAGTACCATTACTCTAAAGCAGAGATTACCAGGAAATCTTACAAACGCTTATTTGATGTTCTTAAAACCAAAATTTGATAACTAAACTGTATTTAAACCCTAAGTAAACTTGTGTTTAAACCCTAAGTAAACTTGTGTTAAAAAATATAAACTGTTAGAATACTCCAAAAGCTATCTAACTGCTCAAAGAATACACCAATTGGTATCTAACTGTCCCAAAATTTAACAATATCCAAATAGATAAATCAATACCACTAAAATATATAAAAAAAATAGACAGTTAGAATACGCCAATTGGTATCTAACTGCTCCAAAATTTTATAATATCAAAACAAATAAATATTATGTTACTGCTCCAAAAAAATACAACAAGCCAAAGTATAAAGCATTAGCCAGAAACAACAAGTGAACACTGAAAACAAACAAACCAATAAACTGTAGCATAACAGAAAAAGTTTTTTTTTAATCCAACATGGATTTTTTTTTCTCCCACAGACCCAATGATTTTAGCAACAAATACAGAAACTGAGCAAATTGCACAGTACTCTGATTTGTAATCTACTAAATATGAGGGGCCAAAAAAAAAAGTATATTGATTATACAATGTAATAAGTCATTACAAAATACTAATACTATCATGCTATTTTCTTTTATCACAGAAATTAACAAGAAATACATGTACTCCGGTTACTAGACCAAACAGTTAGTATACAATAATAAGGAGAACCATAGCAGCATATCACATCCATAGTATCTAATACCTTTGTTCCTTATACATTTGTTTTTGACCCAAAGTTATAAGTAAATATGAATGTGATATGCTGCTATGGTTGCCAGGGCATAGAGTCTTGGGTGCATGGCCAAATGGCCAAATGGCCATGCACCCAAGACTCTATGCCCTGGCAACAACCACCGCAGCATATCACATCCATAGAGTCAAACATTTCAACTATGGTCTATGGAAACTTTTAATGTCCGCGGACATTATGAGTGTTCTTAGAACACTTTCAACTTGCCAGTGAACAATACGGACAGCGTTTTCAGGACACCCCCTATGAACATTTCAGAACAACGCGATAGTTCTTAGAACACTTTCAACTTGACAACAAAAAATACGGACAGTGTCCTCAGGACACCCCCATTTTGTTTATTTGCAAACATTTCAGGACACTGCGAGTGTTCTTAGAACACATTCAACTTGCCAGCGAACAATACGGACTACACCTTCAGGACACCCCCTACGAACATTCCAGGACACCACGAGTGTTCTTAGAAACGTCTTCAGAACACCCCCATTTTGTTTATTTGCGAACATTTCAGGACACCGCGAGTGTTCTTAGAACACATTCAACTTGACAGAGAACAATACGGACAGCGTCCTCAGGACACCCCCTACGAACATTCCCCGGACACTGCGAGTGTTCTTAGAAGCGTCTTCAGAACACCACCATCTTGTTTATTTGCGAAAATTTCAGGACACTGCGAGTGTTCTTAGAACACATTCAACTTGACAACGAACAATACGGACAGTGTCCTCAGAACACCCCCATTTCGTTTATTTGCAAACATTTCAGGACACCATGAGTGTTCTAAGAACACATTCAACTTGACAGAGAACAATACGAACAGCATCTTCAGGACACCCCCTACGAACATTTCAGAACAACGCGAGAGTTCTTAGAACACATTCAACTTGACAGAGAACAATACGGACAGCGTCCTCAGGACACCCCCATTTTGTTTATTTGCGAACATTTCAGGACACTGCGAGTGTTCTTAGAACAAATTCAACTTGCCAGCGAACAATACGGACTACGCCTTCAGGACACCCCCTACGAACATTCCAGGACACCGGGAGTGTTCTCAGAAACGTCTTCAGAACACCCCCATTTTGTTTATTTCCAAACATTTCAGGACACCGCGAGTGTTCTTAGAACAACTTGAACTTGACAGAGAACAATACGAACAGTGTCTTCAGGACACCCCCTACGAACATTCCCCGGACACCGCGAGTCTTCTTAGAAGCGTCCTCAGAACACCACTTTCTTGTTTATTTGCGAACATTTCAGGACACCGCGAGTGTTCTTAGAACACATTCAACTTGACAGAGAACAATACGGACAGCGTCCTCAGGACACCCCCATTTTGTTTATTTGCAAACATTTCAGGATACCGCGAGTGTTCTTAGAACACATTCAACTTGTCAGCCACAACCCCCATTCATATTTGCGAACATTTCAAGACACAGCGAGTGTTCGACAACGTCTTCAGAACACCCCCATTTTGTGTATTTGCGTACATTTCAGGACACTGCGAGTGTTCTTAGAACATATTCAACTTGACAACGAACAATACGGACAGCGTCCTCAGGACACCCCCATTTTGTTTATTTGCGAACATTTCAGGACACTGCAAGTGTTCTTAGAACAGTTTCAGTTTGCTTGCAAACAAAACGGACACATATTGAGTCCGCAGAACACCCCCCATTCAGTTTATTTAGAACATTTCAGAACACCCGTGATGTCCGCAGACAAATCGAACAGAAAAAGAACGTCTAACACATAAAAAACACAACTTTCATCCTATCTCATACACTCCCACCCTCCCCAAACACTCCTACACACCAACACACTCTACTAAATACAAATTTTGAACAAAGTTTCACTGTGCTGTCCGCGGACGACCGCGAATCCAAGATGGTGGGCGCTACTTAAAATCTGACGCGCTCCACGCCGTCCAATCAGCGAACACGTTGCATGTCTGCAAACATCACGCAAGCCGATTGGCCAATCAGGACATTGTCCGCGGAGCGAACAGGGAAGTGTGTCCGCGGACCGAACACAGATATCACTAATTTTTTTTTACCTACTTTTTGGTCATTTTTAAAAAAACTACTGGACGGATTTTCACCAAATTTGCAAAAGCACGCTTTCGGGACCAAGCCGCTGCTCCTGGTCCAAATTTGGTGAAAATCCGTCCAGCGGTTTGGGCTGTAGACGCAAGCAAAATTTATTTCCCATTTAGTCTATGGGAAAAAAAAAGTTTTGGCCCCCCCCTATAACTTTTCCCCCCCTGGACGAATCCTCACCAAACTTTGCAATAAAATTCAGAGTGACCCAAATACTTTTTTTGCAATGTTTGGTGAGGATCTATCCAGGGAGAGCGAAGTTATAAACCACCCAAAAAGTGCTCTTCCTATGGAAACAGCAACTTAACCATAACTACCGTGGTCATGTAATATCTAAAAGTTACTTTATTTTCAAATTATATCAATCATGATAAGACATATTCCAGTTTTACATGTATGGAAATTGACCAGGGCTGGACTTCAGATTCAGTACAGTAGTTACATTTTACACTTGACATGATAGGTGGGGCTTCATGGGTAATACTATGATAACGAATGGATTTGCTAATTTAAAGTGGGTGTCACAATCATGCAACACAGTGTCTGAATGCAAGATTTTTCTTTGCTGGTAATGTCTTGGAATCTTTTTTAATTCAATTCAAAGCCTAGCACAGAGGGGAAATGCACATTTTGCTTCCCAAGGGACACCTTTGGAAGGGGGATGCTTGGTCAAACAGATTATCCTTTTGCTTCCTTATATAGGCTGTCGGTGCCCTGGTGGACATAATGAGCCGAATCCTGGGACACGTTGATACAATCCAAAAACGGATGGCAAACAGCTGGCTGCAGCATAATACAATCAAGACTGAACCTTTAGTTCTAGACCACAAAAGCTTCATCACAATCTTTCTTCATCCTCATCTTTTCTTGCATTTCTCTCTACTATTTATCCTTGCGCTAAACCGATCTGCAACTTATGGGTACTGATAGACTCTTCTGTACCTCACATGCCTCCTGTTAAAAATATCAAGAATAATTATTGTTTCCAGATTAAACAACTTCGTTTTATTTTTTCCTTTATCCCTGTAGAGGTCAGTGCCGTAGTCATGGGCCCAGTAATACATTGTATCTTACTATATTGCAATTGGCTATACTTTGGCATACTAGCTGCAGCATTGTCTCACCTCCAATTGGCCCAAAACGCCACCGTTAGACTTAATTGTGTCCTTTGTAAAAACAGCCATGATCACAATTTTGTCTTGGTCACTACTTTTTCTTATTTGTATAATAAGATATCCAGTTGTATACCACCTGGAGAGTTCAGAACCTGAGACTCGTGTGTCCTGAACATTCCCACATCCTGTTACAGCACTTGCAGATTTCATCACTTCACAACCTGGGTCCCCAGAAATTGGAACCACACCCTGTTTACTCTCAGGCTCAATAACACCAACTTAAATGTTGAGCCCTACTTTACAACTCCATCTTCTATAGTCAGATGTAATTGTGTCTCCTACCTACTCCTCTGAATTGCAGACCAGTGTCAAGAAGCTATTTGCATGCCCCAAAGAAGTCACTTCGTGGAGCCCTTGTAACTCAGTAGTGCCCTTGCAGGGGACTCCAGAACACATAACAATGGAGAGACGTTCTTCCTGAATCTCATCACTGAAGCAACAGCCAAGGTTCCTGCTCCTATCATGTGCTCATACAAAATCACCCTAAGCACTTATTTTTAATCCCAGCTTGATTATGTTGTGGTGTTTTGCCAATTTTTTGTATTTTATCTGTCAGTCAGGCATAGTAACATAAAAATGAAACACAGTGTGCACTGGCCAGTGTCTCTGGATCCTGGGCCGGCTTCCAGTTATTCACAAACCTCATGACCCAGGTTGGCAGGAATTATCCATACTACCACCGTAGTACTTTCTACACATACAAAATATGTCTCCCTTTCATAAATGTAACAGTCCGAAAAAATGGAGAAAAGGGTACAATAAATGTAGAAAATGTGTTTTTTCAATCCACCTTGGGTTTTTCCCCATGACCCAATGATTACAAAAAGTTAATACAACTGTGTATCACACACAAATGTTGTAGAAAACATAGTGCATACAATGTACTTCATGTGAGTGTCAAAAGAAGTAAATGTATCTGTGGAACCGTAGGTATGTATATCTTTCATACCATGCTCTACAACTAACTATTTTCATTTCTTTAGAGACAAAGCAACAATGATATACCCTTGTCACCATGTCCAACTGAATTCACTATTAAGTCATAGCCAGTAACCACTTTGTTAGACCAATTTTACCCAAAGAAAAAATTATATTTTGGTCATAGCCAATGGCCACATTGTTCAGACCATGTCCAAAGCTATCTAGCCACTGGCCGTGGCCACAACAATATGCATTTGTGTTAATGCTACTAAATCCATAATCCATGCAGCCATGCCCCAAACAATCTTACCTTGTTACCATGTCCAACTAAGCACACTATTGTAGCCACAGTTGTACAGGCATGTAACCCTAAGTAACCATATTATTCTGCTCATATCCTGTAGCCAAATTCTTCCAGACATTCTACCCATTGCTGCAAACATTGAAACCAATGTAAACCTAATATTGTGACCATGGCCAGTAGCCACATTGTTTCACACATTCAACCCCAAGTAAACGTATTGTTGTGTGCATGGCCACTGGCCATATTGTTTGTAGTAAACATATTGTTGTGGCCATGGCCATATGTATTGTTATTACTACTAGTACTATATCCATATTTGGTGACAAAACCACTGCCATTTTTACACACAATAATGCATACATTTGTCCTTTTCTTCATTCCCTCACCCTCCATGGTCTTTCATCCTCAAAATAACCAGAAATGCCTTTGTGTCCATCAAATTTATTTCTGTCCTTCAAGTCTTGTTATTTTTGCTCTGTCCTCTTGCCAACTAAGACGCATACAAAACAAAAAGGTACTTAGGCTTTTTCAAATGACTTTTCTATACCCGTGCTTCTCATATCCAACAAATGTGTTTGCTAAAGAAAATATAAAAACTAATCTTATATTAGTATGTTGTTTTGTGTGCAAATGATTATCTTGCATCGTTATTTATTTACTTATTCATTTATTGTACATTTGTAAGGCACTTATACATAAAGTGAATTGTGTTTCAAAGCACCCAAAGGTCATGGAGGGAACATGGGAATGAAAGGAAAATATACTAACAATGAAGAAAAAGAAAGAGGCGTTTCTACTAGGCCGTGTGAACATTCGGCAGAAGGGGCGAGGGGAGGGGGTAAATGCTAGGAGTTAAACTGATCACTTGATGAAAGTGGTCAACTGTCAATAATAAGTGCAGGCTAGTGAGACAGCACAGGCCAGTGGCGTCCAAATGCAAGTGCTGGGAGTGGGCGGAGGCTGGAGGCAATTGGGGGTTGGGGGGTCAGCACCAATCTCAGCAAATGTGGTGTTTAGCAAGGGAGCGAGAGGGGGAAGGAGGAGGTGAAAAGGAAACGCTTGAGGAGCTTCTGGAATTTGAGGAGATCCGTCTCAAATTGGAGAGGAAGTGGGAGGCAGTTGGCTATTGCAGTTGTGGTTGCACTATGGTGTAATTTATATAATCTAACTAATGTATTATTTTTAATGCATACTTTACTATACATTGATTTTCTCTCCAGAATGTATTGTCTCTTCTCCATTTAAAAATAAATCCCCTTTACAAATGACCCATCATTATATATATTAGTTAAAATCTAAATTTATTTTTCCCCACAGTTTTTGTTCAACAATTACAATCCTCAAACATTATGGCCGGTATTCAGCATTTCATGTTTGAACCGGAATACACTGGTGAGGAAATACTTGAGCAGGAAAGAAAGAAACAAAATGTTCAAATGGCTGAAAGTGGTGTCAGTGCTTCACAAGTTCCTGAACTGAATCTAATGGAAATAGTTTTCGCTTGTTGTTCATGTCTTCAATGTCATTTGATGCCAACATTGGTTGCAGACCGAAGCGGCTGCAAAATCTCCAGCTACTTGCCCTACATATCCGATGATGAACCTCCACCACTGTGTGTGACCCAGCAACAAGACTTCAGGGCAGCCTGCCTTACACATTCTGTATTGAGAATTATGATTGTGCTTATGCATTAACTTTGTGGAACTTACACCCTTGTGTTCCTGGCTGTGAGCAAGTATTGTGTCTATCCCTTTTAACTCAACAAACCTTGCATTATTACCTTATAATATGCTAAATAAATCATTCTGGTTTTCTTTGAGCCGTCAAACCTCTTTGTCATAAGTAAAACCTACCTACAAAACAATTCCTATCAAGTGAATTGAATCCCCGGAAATATATATTTCCATATCTAATTTTCTCACGATTTGACTTTGAACTTCTTATCTCCAAATATATGCCCTGACTTTCCTATGCGTGCCTACTTTTTTTCCAAACTATGCAAAAATAAGGTAACTCATTTATTATTCAATTATATCGACAAAAACAATTATTTAGAGATGGAACAGGCTTGTGGCCTGCAGAAAATACACATAGTGGGTTTACAGAAGATTAGGGTTCAGAGTTCTTTGAGTCATACCTCCCTTTGTATTAAGAGCCATGTAAAATGAATTCCCAAATGATGCTGGGAAAATATACTGGATTTGTCCAGGAATTCCCAAATCCTAATCAATATAATTTGTAGTATTTATTGTCAATCTATTATTTATTTAAATATTGGGTTCTGATACACTTCAACAATCAAATAACATTGTAATACTTGTATGTTTTAATTGTGCCCTTTTTCATACTTTAGTATTTGTGTTTTGTTTTCAAATGATTGTTTTACTTTAAACCCACATAAACAACTTCATTTTGTTTTGATATGCTTTACTTCATAAACAGCTTAAATCAACGTGTGACAATGCATGCATTAACTTGTGTATTCTATAATGGGTGGCTGAGAGAAAATGGCGTGCTTCTGGCTCCTCCTCTGAAAGACTGGCCTGCCATCTGCTCCAAATTTAATACCGGCTGCCTATCCGCACCAAAAAGAGAGCTCACATCCAATCCTGCATTTTTGCGGCATCTAATAACTCAGCCGAACTCTTTAAAATATGCAAGGAACTGGCCAATCCTGCTACAGTCTCTACCTCTCCTGACCCTTTCAGGCCCTCTGTATGGCTCTGGCTTCTCATTTCATCTCAAAACACAGGACATCCTGTTTCTCTCTTCCTCTCCCCCTCCTCCCTGAACTCCCTGCCCTTCCTCGGCCACCTCTCATCCTTCCTTCTCTGCCTTTCCCCAGTTCACCCCTGACAGTGACAGTTTCTAGACAAGTCCGATCTATGAAAGTCTCATAAAAACAGGTTCATCTCTGTTCCTCCAAAGCTATCAAGGACCACATTCACTGCCTGGCTCCTGCTCTGGCCGACGTCTGTAACCCCTCCTTCGCCACTGGAGTCTTCCCTTCCCCCCTGAAGCACTCCCTTATGCACCCTCTTCTTATGAAACCCTCTGCTGACCCATCCTGCCCGGCTAACTATCGCCCAATCTCCATCACTCCTTTCCTAGGCAAACTCCTGGAAAAGCTGACCATCTCCCAGCTCAATCTCCATGCTGAATCTCTTGGTTGTCTGCATGATCATCAGTCTGGTTTCAGAGCTGCCAGAAGCATGGAAACTGCTCTCCTGAACATCTGTGAAGACCTGCTCTCCAACCTTGATTCCAACACCCCCTGTGTCCTCATCTTACTTGATCTGTCCTCTGCTTTTGACACAGTCAACCATGCCATCCTGCTCAACGGTCTCTGGGGTAACCTGGGTATCACTGGTCAGACTATGGCATGGCTGGCTTCTTTCTTCTCTGATCTACCCTCCCAGGTCCACTTGGGTCGTTCCTCTCCTCTGTCTCTATCTCTACCTGTGGTGTTCCCCAGGGGTCTAACATCTCTCCCTGGCTTTTCAACCAATTCCTGGGACTTCTTGCCCACTGCATTGCCGCTCTCTTCCCCAACTTCCAGTGCTATGCGGATGACACTCAGCTCATTTTCAGGCTACCTTCAGCCACCTCTTCTTCTCCTTCTCTCATCTCTGACTGTCTGTCTGCTATCCAGGAGTGGTGCGCCGCCAGTGATCTCTGCCTTAATGCCAGTAAGACTGAGATTCTCCTCATTGGCACACCCTCTCCCTCCTTTCCTGCCACCCTCTGGGTGGCCTCTCCTGCTCCCACCTCAAGGCCAAAAACCTTGGCGTCATCTTCAACTCCACACACTCCTTCTCTCCTCACATCTCTGAGGTCTCTAAGAAGTCACACTACCAGCTGCACCTCCTCAGAGGTATTCTTCCCTTCCTCTCCTTCCCCCAGAAGCTCAGTCTCCAGAGCTCTGGTTCTCTCTGGGCTGGACTACAGCAACAGCCTCTTTCTATATCTGCCTGCTTCTACTCTCTGCCCTCTGCAACTCATCCAGAATAGGACTGCGAGACTTGTCCTTGGCCTCAAGCCTAGGGATCGTATCTCTCCAGGACTGAAATCTCTGCACTGGCTCCCAGTGGCTGCAAGGATTAGGTTCAAAACCCTCTGCATTGTCCACAAGACCTTCTGGGGCCTGGGGCCTAAATACCTTCAACTCTCTCTTCCTAAATATCTTCCTTCTCGAGCTTTTTGCTCATCCGCCTCCAACTCCCTAAGGGTCAGTCGCTTCTCCAAGCAACAAGTTGGTGGTAGATCTCTCTCTTCGGCCGGGGCCTCCCTCTGGAACAGCCTCCCTACAGCCCTGAAACATGAGGAGAACCATCCCCGGTTCCGGAAGCACCTTAAAACCTTCCTCTTTGCTTCTGCTTTCTCTCCCCCTCTCCCTTGCTGAATTCCTGACTGATACTGCACTAGTTACCTGGCCTCCCTTCTGATCTCAGGCCCAGACCCTGCCAGTTGCACTCCTGCACTGCCTCCCTGGCAGCCCCAGCCCCTGGGGACTATTGTCTGTATCCCTTACAGTCCCCCTACCAGCACTCATGTCTGCACTTACCTTGCACTTGCCACCAGCTGGCTGTTTTCTTATTTATCTTATTTATCCTAGTATCCCATGTACGGCACTTTCCCCTCCCCCTTGCTCCCTGCACTTTCCCCTTCCCCTTCCCATGCACTTGCGTGATCTGAGTGACACCTGGCCTAATAAGATCATTGTCTGTCATCCCTCTGTTCCCCCTCCCTTGTCTCGTCGCGCCTTGAAACACTTGTGTATAGCCGCATTATAAATGCCATATCAATCATATCATATAAAAGACCAAATTTTATTTTCTTATCGGTGCTTATCATGTTTTTTCTTTGCTTCAAATAATGTACATTTTTTGGTGTTACATTTATGAATACATTAACGTCTCGTAGAACACGTAAATGTGAACAATCTTGTAACTTGTAATGGTGTTTCAAAGTAAAGTAATGATCTAATTAAATGAAACATTAATGCTAATGTTAAAAAATAGTTCTTGTCAAAGTCACTAACGCCATAGCCCATCAATATATAAGAGTGTAAAAATAAACAGCCGGTCCGATATCACAGGAGTAGAGCACTCATTTTGACATCTGTGCAGAACCTCGTGACGTAGGTTTGAATCCCGGCAGGGCCAAACACAGCCTTTCATCCTTCCGAGGTCGATAAATGAGCACCACACACAATGGGTAATAATAAGCAGCGCTCAGATACCTGAGGGTTTGTAGCGCTATATAAATGCTAAATTATTATTATGCTCAATGTACCCAATCAACATATGCCATTGGTATTGCGTTGACAGCATTCTCCATTGTCCACTGACTTCATCCTAATCTACCCTCCTGGTGTCACAATTTGGCCCTGCTCTCACAAAGAGGCTTGGTGGTTGGGCTCACAGTCTTGCATGTCCCAGGTGGTGAACACAATATATAACTTAAAGCTGTCTAACATCTAGAGAACCTTGACCACATGTCCACCCCAGACTCAGTGTCTTCATATTTCTTTTTGAAGACAATGTCCAGGTAATTATGATATGTATGTCACTGCTCAGGCTGTCCTGGAGCTTTTCCGCTGACTTCCTCCTGATCCCCTCCTCTCCCTTATCAAATGAACTTCTCACTTTGGCCATGCACTCACACTGGGGGTGGGTGGGTGGTTTTCCCCATGTCCCCATGTCCTCCATCTGTCAGGTGCTGAACACAATGTACAATTCAAAGAGGTCTTGCATCTAACGGCCTTTGGCCACATGGCCACCTCAAAACTGGTGTTTCCATACTTTCCTTTTAAACAATGCCCAGGCAATCATTACACGCATGTCACTGTCCAGGCGAGGTTGGAGCTTTTCAGCGGACTGTATCCTGAGCCCCCCCCCTATACCTTACCAAAGGCACTTCTCACTTTGGGTGTGCATTCACAATGGGGATGGATGGGGACACCGTCCTCCAGGTCTCAGGTGCCAAACATAACAGACAACTAAAAAGGATCTTGCATTTAGTGACCATTGGCCACATGCCCATCCCAGACCTGGTGTCTTCATAATTGTCTTTGAAGACCGTGTTCCCTAATCAGCATATGTATGTCACCATCCAGGCAGGCTGGGAGCTTTTTCGCTGAGTTCATCTTGATCCCCCCTCTCCCTTATCAAAGGCATTTCTCATTTTGGCCATGCGCTCACGATGGGGGTGGACACATAATCCTCCATGTCTCGAGTGCTGGGCACAATGTACAAATCAAAGGGTTCTTGCATCTAGCAACCCGTGGCCATGTGGACACCCTATACTCAGAGATGCCGGTGCCGGAATTAGTGTCAGTGCCGGAACAGGAAGCTCACCAGTGGCCATTTTGAAACTCAATCCAATTTGAATCCCCCATTTCCAACTGCCAACCACCACAACAGGAGATGCCAAAATGTCTGGTAGCAAGAAATAAAGAGTCCCTGACGTCCTCCTAAGGAAGCCAAAGTTTTCAGAGGTGGAGCTGACTGTACTGTCAGAAACAATGGTGCAGCATGCAGAGGCCCTCTTTGGGGCTGGCCAGAGTCGGCCCAGTCAGAGGAAGAAGACAGCCAACTGGCAGGAGGTGGCTGGAAGGGTCACAGCCAGGGGTATTGTCCCCTGCATGCCGACAGACTGCCACAAGTGGTGGGATGGCTTATGTCTGAGGGTCTGCAACCTTCTAGCCACATAAATGAGGGAATCTGCTGCCATAGGAGGAGGGGTGGGCCACCCCTAAACTGCATGCCCTTGGAGGAAAGGTGCAGCTCCATCATGCACATGGAGGGCTTAGAGGGAGTCGAGACAGCAGAGGCAGGAGCTGGGACGCAAGGTGATGTGGGTAAGTACAACAAACACATGTAAATTCAAAGCTTTAGTCCAAATAATGCATCCACATGCAGAGAAACACCAAATGGGCAAGGGAACAGGTCCAACATGTGTCCGTCACAGCAAATGTCTCAATCACACAAACACACATCAGGGGATGCAGGCAGATGTAGCCGTGCAAAAGGACTGTTGCCAAAATGTACAGCCCCAGACATGGGCATATGACGAGCACCCATGTGTGCCAAGGGAGAACACAACAGGAATCATAGGCCCAACGCAAACAGACCGAAAACCAATGTGCACTCCCACCACCCACATGTAGAAGCACACATGGGAGCAAACACACCAAAGAAGTTGCATGACAAGAACAGGATACAAACAATGTAGCAAGAGTGAAATGCTAGCCCGCAGATGTGACTCCCAGAAGACTAACATTATGTTTGTCTCTCCCCAAAAGGTACGCTTTCCTCTGACAGTGACATGCCTGACCTGTCAACAACAGGCCAAGCAGGTGTAGGCAGACCTGCAAAGTCGCCACCACTTCCAGCTACGAAGACCCCACCACCTCCAGCTGCAGCAGCCCCACCACCCCGAGCTGCGAAAGCCCTACCAATTCCAGCTGAGGCAGCCCCACCACCATCATCACTACCACCAATACCCACTGTTTTAAGTGGCACTGCGGCAGCCGTGCATGTGGCTGCTGCCATCACCATACCCGTAGTCTGTGACCCCACTGACCCACGGGTCCCTTCACACCACCACAGGCACAGCACCCACCAGGCTATCATGGGAGGTAAACCTTAGAAGAGGAGGAGGATGATGATGACAACCTCTACTCAACACCATGTTTCAGCCCTACAACACCACACAGCCCCCCTCTGCTGCCACAGCCCAGCATCCATTCACTTGATGCAGACCTGTGTGCAATTGAGGAGGGCCACGTGGAACTCACCAGACTTGCATGCCGGCAGCTGGACGAAATGCACCTCTTGCGTGAATGCCTGCAGGCCTGCAGTGGCAGGAGTACCAGAGCTAGATGCCATGTCACTGACGCCATCCTCACCCTTGCCCAAAGAGTGCATAAGGGAAATGAGATTGCCTCTGCCACAGTCAAGGCCATGAGCCATGTCCTACAGTTGACCCTGGAAAACATGCAGGGCCAGGGGTCTGATCCACTGTCATCGGTTGCAACCAATGAGAGCTCCCTGCATGGCAGCCCAAGACACTGTTTGCAGTGACTACGTGTCCCAATGGAGTCTGCAAAGGGCCTCATGCCAAAGAGGGGCCAGAAGTGAATGAACAATGACTGGGTTCTTCCCTTGGTGTTTTTGATGGGGGTGTGTTTGGGGAGAGGGGAGGCGTTTGGTGGGAGGGAGGGGGTGTTTGCTTGGAGGGAGGGTTGGGGGAAGGGAAGTGTAGGGCTTGTGTGTATTTACGTTGTAAGTTAATACTTAGTTGTTACCTGTATCATTGACTGGACAGTTGTTCTTTCAAAACAAGTGTTTACTGTGATGGTGCATGATGACTACACAGGTGCAATGGGTGCACAGAGTGGAGAGAACAGACAAAAACATTATCTATCTGTTCTTGGTGGGCCATGCGCCCATCCCTGGCCTCTATGCTCACATACACTTAAGACCAAGTTAAGCACAACCTAGTACATAGGTTCATCATCATCATCCTCTATTGGAGGATGATGATGAACCTCTACAAGAACAATCGCTCCAACTCCATTTCATCATTACAGTAATCCCATAATATAAATTCCATATTTTTTCTGAAATTGCTTCCATCTCACTCCTGTAGGAATAACTGGGGGCTTTGAATAACTGGGGGGCTCTGAATAGCTGGAGGGCTGTGATTTACACGGGTGTATTAGCTTAGTACGCACATGTAGTGTTAGTGGGCATTATACAGAAACCGAGAAAAAGAAACACATGCAAGCAGTAGTAAATGCAGCTGGCGTGCACCGATGGGAAATGTACAGATTTCAGGAACAGAGAGCACATGTTTAAAATTATTTCATTTCAGGATAATATTTCATTTGACTGGCTTGCACTGAATATAAATACTAATATAAATTAACATGCTAACCCCTTCCCAGTAACATGTAACATGGCATTAATAACAATTAGTGCAAATTGGTCTATATGAGAATAACCTGAACATGATTTTGGAAAATGCTCTTTTCAAATGAGGTTAAATGTGAAGATGGAGCTTGTGTGACAAGCTGCGATATGGAATGTGCCTTGCTTAAAAAAAAAACATTGTTGAATCAGGAAGAGTCACGGTCAGGACTCATGATACCCATTTGCACCCCTGCCCCTGACCCACAGTTGGAATATTGTGCCAACAAGTAGCCAAAAGAGGCCCCAAACAACTGAAGAGGACCACTTGGTCCTCTTCAGTTGTTCCTTGGACGAATGTCCAGATCTGGGGGCAGGGGTACATTGCGCCTGACACAGATGTTGTGCAAAATTGCACAGGCCAGGAGTATCTGCCCCACATTCTCTGGTTTGTACATGAGCACACCCTCAGACCGGTGTAGGCATCTGAAATCAGCCTTCAAGAGCCCGAAGGCCTGCTCAATGGTCACCCTGGTCCTCACATGGGCCCTGTTGCATGCCACTTCTTACAGTATCTGGGGATTCCTCTGAGGGGTCATCAGCAATGGAATACTCAGGTATCCAGAGTCACCTACAAGGAGTAAGAATGCATGTGCGATTAATGGTACTCAGCAGTGGTGTTTTTCCCATGGCTTGATCTCAATGGTCAGTCTGTGCATTCACGCCCAATGTCTCATTGTGCCACACTATTTCACATTACAGTTCTTGCATGCGTTTTGCACTGCTTGGGGGGGTGGTGCATCCTGGTACTTGTAGTGAATTCCGTGTTGATGTCTTGTTGGGTTTGCTATCTTCTGATCAGTCATTGCCACATCTCCAGTCATGTGATACTCGTGTGTGTTGTGGTCTGTGAATTGAGGGGTGCGCTGGTGGGTCCTGCATGTGCAGGGTGCTCTCTGGACTCTACGGACAAGCATTTGAGACATTGCTGCGCCCCCTTTCCTGTTGGTAAACAGTATTAACAGCACGTTTACTGTCGACCGGCAAACTTGTAACGAGGGCCTATGTCTTTTCTTTCCAAAAGCATGCTGCCTAAAAATATCTACTTATGTTTTTTTTTGGTTTAAATTAACACTGTTTATTTGTTTTTATTTTTGGAGATCACCAATAGCTTCCTTGCAAATATACTTTAACCACCAATTTCATACCAAATCATGTTCACCCACTGGGCCTTTTCTTCAACTTCATATCTGAAAATGACATTTCTTCTTTGTATAAGTCTTTTATTGACATTCGAATAAAAGAACGAAAGTGGACATATTTCACTGGCATCAAAAGAAGTATACTACAGCGATTGTTTCACTCTACCAGAACAATCGCTCCAACTGCATTTCATCATTACAGTAATACCATAATATAAATTCCATATTTTTTCTGAAATTTCTTCCATCTCACTCCTGTAGGAATAACTGGGGGCTTTGAATAACTGGGGGGCTCTGAATAGCTGGAGGGCTGTGATTTACATGGGTGTATTAGCTTAGTACGCACATGTAGTGTTAGTGGGCATTATACAGAAACCGAGAAAAAGAAACACATGCAAGCAGTAGAAAATGCAGCTGGCGTGCACCGATGGGAAATGTACAGATTTCAGGAACAGAGAGCACATGTTTAAAATGATTTCATTTCAGGATAATATTTCATTTGGCTGGCTTGCACTAAATATAAATACTAATATAAATTAACATGCTAACCCCTTCCCAGTAACATGTAACATGGCATTAATAACAATTAGTGCAAATTGGTCTATATGAGAATAACCTGAACATGATTTTGGAAAATGCTCTTTTCAAATGAGGTTAAATGTGAAGATGGAGCTTGTGTGACAAGCTGCGATATGGAACGTGCCTTGCTTAAAAAAAAACATTGTTGAATTAGGAAGTGTCACGATCAGGGCTCATGATACCCATTTGCACCCCTGCCCCTGACCTACAGTTGGAATATTGTGCCAAAAAGTAGCCAAAAGAGGCCCCAAACAACTGAAGAGGACCACTTGGTCTCAGTCCTGGCGCCTTTGGCACCAGGCTGATCATTGTGATTAGTGGAAATCTGCAAGATACATGGAGGACAGGAAGTCAGGGTCCTTTTATTCAATTGGACCGTGCAGTCTAGTTTATTGCGTGTGGTTGAGCACATGGGCGTGGCTGGCTATATAAGCCACACCCAAACCTGAATCTGTGCTCCGTGTTGCTCTGCATCCCAGCAGCGTAACGCTCACTGTGTCCAGCTCCTGGTGCTCCACGAACTCCAATCCTGATCTGGCCGCCGACCTGCATGAAGAAGAAAGCAAAACAACGTGAACAACTCCGCTTACCTGAGAATCCTGTGGAAGTCCTGAACATCGTATGGACTCTTTGTTCATCCACCATCTGTTGCGCCGCATCCTGCAACACAAAGCAACAGGTTAGCAACATTCGAAACCTAAAACCTAGCGCCAGCGCTTCATGCTCCTGAACTCACCTGCCATCTTCATCAGCTTCGTTCAATCGCACTGTGGAGTCTAGCCGCAAGTCTTCTGAATTTCTCCAACCCGATTCAACCTGCGCAGACAAGAGGAAAATAACATGTAAGTCGGCACTCCTGCCGCACGGTTAAGAAGCGTGAAAGAATACAAAGGGATACGCATAGAAAGAACAGAGAGAGAAAAGGAGCAAGAGAGCAAGTGTGAAACACACATACAAAGGAGTAGATGAAGGAACCGTTGCAATCTAAAGCAGTGAAGTGAGGACCACATGGTTAGCCACAGCCGGTCTGGGCTAGGCCTACCGCCTCTTCAAGAACCAGTGAAGTAACTAGGCCCTTCAGACTTCACCTGCAACTGCGCCCCTGCATAGACAAGCAGGACGGAGAGTCCACCAAGCACACACCCAAGGTGAGAGTCATTCTAGAGGGAAAAGGCAGTGAATTCCAGAGGGAGGTGTGGGTCATAGCCCAGAAGGATAAAACTCCCTAATTCCTTTCACTTGTCATAGGAGCTGCCTCCTTTCAACCCAAAGCTGACCGAGAGAGCGACCAGAAGCATAATCAGCAGACAACCACGCTGAGCTCCGTTGGGCGCTCCCGCCGTTATTAGGTGAGCGTAACAGGAAGCAAAGGAAAGAAATGTATCTTATTGCTGTTCAACAATACAACCACGTGGGATTCAGTTTGTTTGTTTGTTTGTTTTTATTATTTGTAATGCACACCTAACCCAGGGGTAGCAGGGCGCAAGAGCAACAAGAGGATTGTATAGCTTAGGTTACATATGGCGAAATGGATGGATTCCAGCTATGGTTACAGTACCGGACACATCCGCATCATTGAGAACAGATACAATAAAACATATTTAGAGAGAGTATAATATACAAAACTTACAAGTTATAGCTAAGCATATAGGGTAGGTGAGAAGAGCAAGTACGTTAGTTGTCGTGTTCCTTGATCCAGTGGATAACATTGGATCTAAATTGTGTGTAAGGAAGGACTTCCCTTAGGGGTGGCGGTAGAGTTCCAATGTTGTGCTGCTTTGATGGGAAAGCTACTCCCCCCGATCTCAGTGCGTTTGAATCTCGGCACCAATAGGAGGTTTGAGTTGACCTTTCTGGTGGGGCGGCAGGAAACTTGTCCGGTAAATCTCTTTGTCAGGTAAAGAGGGGCAGAATGGTGGAGACATTTGTGGATCAAAGGGACAGATTTAAGGAAGATCTTGTCTGTCGGAGAGAGCCAGTTGACAGATCTTCTAATATCTGAAATGTGGGCTTTCTTCGGGAGACTGAGGGCTGCTGTTAAGGCATTATTTTGCAAGATGTGAATCTTGTTTGTGATGTATTTGTTGCTGCCTACGTATAGGGCATTACAATAGTCCAACTTGGACAGGATCAAAGCTCTGCCTAGGGTAATGCAATTATTGGAGGAGAGGAAAGGTTTGGCTGCTCTGATGAGTTTGCAAGTATAGGATGTGGCGGAAGCCATAGCGTTTACTTGTTTTTTGAATGTTAGTGTGGAGTCTAAATGGAAGCCAAGGGTTTTTACCTCCTTAGCCACAGCAATGGTATTATTGTCAATTTCGAATGAAGAGTAGTTCTGGCCAAGTTTGTTAAGGTTAGCTGTTGTGCCCAAGATGAGGAGTTCCGTTTTGTCATCATTCAGGCATAGACCATGGGCGGCCATCCAATCCTGGATGATGAGGTACACTCTGTTTACAAAGGCCAAATCCTTGTCATAATCCCCTGTCAACGGGATGAGCATCTGGGTATCATCGGCATAGTTCATGTAGGTGATACCCAGACCGTCAAGATCATCGAAAAGGGGCTTTGTAAAGATGTTGTACAGAGTGGGCGAGACGCAGGAGCCCTGTGGCACACCGCAAGTAATAGGTATTGGGTCCGCAGCTGCTAACGGGGAGAAGACTCACATTGTTCTGTTGTTGAGAAAGGACTGAATCCAGTCGATTGCCTCTTGGGAGAAATGGGCTGCCGTCTCTAAGTGCTCGCAGAGGATCTCATGGTCGACCAAATCGAATGCTCCTGAGAGATCAAGGAGCAGCAGTAGTGCCATCTTGCCCTTGTCTCTCAACTCATCAATTTGTGCCTTAAGGTCTACAAGCGTGGTCTCAGTTCCATGTTGGGGTCTGAAACCTGACTGTCGGACTCCTAGGAGTTTGTTGTATTCAAGGTAGTGTTGGATTTGTAGGTATGCTATTTTGTCAAGGATTTTAAGTACAAATGGCAGAGTGGTGATAGGACGGTAGTTGGTGGGGATGGAGGGATCTAAGTTTTGTTTTTTGAGGGGAGGGAGGACCCAGGATTGTTTCAGGTTATTGGGTATGATACCTGATGTGAAGGATGCATTTACAAGTTTGGTAATGAAAGGGGAGAGTTCACAAGCTGCATCTTTTATAAGTTGCGCTGGGCATAAGTCACCATGGCAGTTTGAAGGTTTAAGAGTAAGGATGACTTTTTCAACCTCTATGGTGGATACTTTGCTAAAGTTAAAGTGGGGGATGGCTGCATAGGGTGGACTCAAGATTGGTAACAGTGCTGTTGTATTAGTGTTGCTGGATTTCAAGGTGGTAAGAAGAGTGTCTTTTTTGTTATTGATCTTGGTTTGTAAGGTTGTAATTTTATTGGCCAGAGCATTTTGTATGCCCATGCACCAGTTTTTGCCTTGAGGCAGGAGTCTGGAATTTGGATAGGGGATTCTACCTCTTTCAGAATAGCAAAAAGCTTGTTGGTATTGGACTTGGCTTGGGAGATGCAGAGGTTGTAGGAAGTTTGTTTAGCCAGGATAATTTCTTTTTTATAAAGGGTAGCTTGTTTGCTCAAGTTATTGTTATTGGTCTCAGATGGATCTAGTCTCCATATTTTTTCACAACAAGGATTTCTTTTGAATGACAAGGGCAGATTATTAAAGGCACTGTGAGTGGGTGTGCTAGGGAGACATTCAGGAACTTCCTGGGAGAGACAGGCAGAGACCTTTCAGAATGCTGAGCTGAGACGGGTAGGTAGAGTCCAGTGCTGGCAGAGTTACTGAGGTCGTGGCAGTCCTTATCTGTGTGTGGATACACTGAGGGGACATTTTCCAGTTCCAGTCAAGCAAGGAAAATCACAGCCTTCAGGTAATATAAATCACAAGTGAGGAAATTGCTGTATCCATGACTAGCAGTCAGGTAGAGAGGCAAATATTTTCATTTGTAATGTTTGTCAATGTTTAAAACATAAGTATTTTCTAATGTTCATGAATGCATTTGCACTTTCTTTTCTTTTCCCAAATCGCATGTCCTGACAGTTTTCTCGGGCCCAAGATCGGTTGGTAAGATATTAAACAGCTTGTTCTGGCAAGGTGTGCAAATATTTTGATGAAAAGCCTTTTGTATTCTTATGTGCAAGTAATTTGTATCGCCTAATGTAGTTGCCTACACAGATTTGAATGTTAATAATTTAAGATCTAGAGACTTGGAAACAAGTGGGTTGTGTTTTTATTGCATAACTGCTTATTATTAGCACATAGACTGAGGTTCAAAAGGGGACTAGGCTTATTTTACCATAGTAGGTTTTTTCCTAGTAAGTGAGTCTTAGGAGTGTCTGACCCATTAAAAGAGCACCTACAAGCAAAATGCTCACAAATATTACACAGTATTACACAGTATTAGGGAGGCCACCCTCCTGCACTTTGGTCGACTGCTTTAATAATTCTGCTGTCACTCGCTCTCTTTCCCCTAGCCAAATGAAACTCATGATAACATTGTTCTTCTCTGCGAAAAGGGAGGGTTGCAAAGCCACAAGTTCTATTTGAAACACTTGTAATAGATAGTGGAAAATATTCATATTTACAGAGGAGAATTTTCAATAGTTTACATCTTCAGTGATTTCAACTGTCACTTTGGAAGTGTTTACCTTCTCAAGAGCATGAATGGAGTTAGTGAAATGTACCATAGGTATACATGTCTCTTAGTGACCCATTCACAAGGACCATAACCATGTAGCAGTCAAGTTTATTCAGGGATCAGGGAGAGATGTAATATCTCAGACTTGGTCATATTCATTTTGCAGCTAGCTATTCTGCCATAATTATCTAATTCTCTGAGAAAGATATGTAGCAATTGCTGAATTCCATCAACCAAATCAAGAGGGAATACCGGGACGGACCAGTACTTGAGTATGTGCAGGCCTTGCCCCACCCCGGAAGCAAATAGTACAATAAGACAAAAACGGGGGTAAGGAAGGCAAGGTATACGCAGTGGAAGGAAAATCAACCGAGAAAAATGCACATTAATACTAAAACAATACAAAAATAGAAAAGCTTTAATAAAAATAAACTTTCAGTGGGTAAAAATCATGACAAATCACAGTGATAACAATTAAACAACAATTCTAAAATAGGAGCTCAAGTATTCAATGGCTCAACAATAATACAAATAAAGTGCTAAAAGAGCTGTGGATGAATAAATGTTTAGACATAACTCCAAACTCAAAATATAGTAGAGCTTGTTGTTTATGAGAAATGAGTAGACAAATCAATTAATCATATTAATCCATATATAATCACAGATCACACATATATACTAGGAGTGGTTACATAGACACCTGGAATGTTGCTGAACATGTTTATGTTCTTTATCCCACTATATGGTTGAACATTCCTCAGGAGCTTGTTTTTATCATCACTCTTTTTATATGTATGCGCAAGGCCCTTCTCGAGGTGTCCTCAAATGAGCTTGGGTGTGCTGGCTGAGCGTAACGTCTCCCCCGACACTGGAGGTTTTCCACACAGCAAAAAAACTAAGACAAATACACATAGCCAATAATGCTATATTGTTTAGGTGGAGGGGTAAACATATCCCCTCCCTTGTCTTTGGAGAAGCAACCAAGAATGAAGAATGAAGAAAAATAACCCAAAGGGAGATTCTTACTCAATCTGACTGTGGATAAACCAACACATGTGTGTATTAGAGAGACACCAAGAATGAACTCGCAACAACAAACTCTTGAAGGGGCTGATGGCCCCAACTGTCATAGCATGGTTGTACCGGCCTTATGTGTCTGGTACCAAATGAAATTCTGAAGCAGTCTGGTAGGTAAACTGTGAAATTCAAAGGAGCAGTGACTACTGGTGTGATATTCTCTTTGGTGGAGAGTCAAAAGATCCTGTAATCACTACACTAAATAATATAGTGGCCCAAACAGTTCTAAGTACAGAAACGGAATCCCTACAGAAGAATGCACTTAGCTATCGGTAACTACAGTCCACACCTGAACCTCAAGAGCGTTAAATCTCACTATGGCAAGACTTTAGATTGCTCTCTCATTTGAGCAGAAAGAAACGAATCAGCTGCGTACAGCCTTTAGATATAATAACAAAAGAGGAGGGTGCTATCATTAAAGCGCTAGCACTCAGAAATGTGACAAAAGATTCTCAATTTGTGAAGTTGGGCATTGGGTGCCATTGTCTAACTTGCTTGCACACCCCTGTGGTAAATACAATGGAAACTGACCCAATGTAGGACGATATCTTAATTGAGGAGGAGTCTCAACTGGTGACTCGTCTGCGCGTACCTAGTTGCTATGGAAACCATACAACTGTTCACGACTATGTTCCCTGCAAATGAAATAAAAGGAGCGATAAGCAAAAGCACCCGTGTAACTGAGCTCTTGCTCCAAAACCAATAAAAGTCTATAAGAGGCTTAAGGGTTAATCATGGGCACAGAGTACAAATGTGGAGAAAAATGGAAAGTGAACTCACTGAGCAGCGGCAGTCCGCTCGCTTGTAGAGATTCCACTGATTACCTGTTTGCGCATCCCTAGTTTCTATGGGTAAAGGGGGAGGCACATTGCAGAAAAGTCAATTTATGCTGTTGATGGAAACATACAACTTGTCATACATCTTAGTGTGGAGTGGAATACTATATAATTAAGTGCACCGCCTCAATGTCAAATACTACACCAAATAGGATAAAAAACTAAATATTACACCTAAGTAAGAACTGCCGCTGGGGAGACCAGTGTGAAAAAAGGTCCCTCAAATAGCAAATTTTGAATGTAAGCATGCAATGGATCACAATATAATAGGCATGATCTAATGGACTGGAGACGCAGAGTCCACAAGCAAACTCATGCTGCTTCTTGCGATCCCTAGGAAAAGTATGATTTAATTACATTAAATCAAATGAAGGGGTATATATACAAGTCCTCTAACCAGATAGGAGCCCACTATAATTCAATTTGTATTCATTTGATTCTGTCCCACTCAATGGCCTCATTAAGATCTATTGAGTCACTCTTGGTCATAAATATAAGCTCTTGTTCTCTTCTAAACAGTTTTATTTCCCTTGTTTTATTGTTGTGCCCCTTAAAAGTCTGAAGGACAGTCCATTTGAAATCTTCCCACCCATGATTTTTCTCAAAGAAATGTTTAACCATGGGTAATTGTTCCATTTTGTTTTTAGACAGCTGCAGTGCTCTATTGTGCTTGTTTTGACTTTGTGATCCATTTTGTCTATGTAAATTAATCCACATAGGCAGGTCATCAAAAAGACTACATGGTAAGTATTACAATTTAAACATATATTCTGTTTCCATGCTCTATCCAAGCTGATACCTATCATTTTGTATTTTGTGGTTAGCTTACATATGGCACATTTTCCGCATGGGTAATCACCAGTAGCAGGGTTAAGGCACGAGGATGAGGTTAGTGAGGGGACATTCTATTTTGCTCCCTGTAGTCTGCTTTTATCAATGAGGTTACCAATCAATAGATGTACTTTTTCTGAAAGGCAAAGATAGGCTGTTCCAACCAGTTATCAGTCCTTTCTAGTACTTTCAAATGTTTGTTGATAATATTACATATCTTAAGACACTGATTGGTAAATGTAGAAGCGCACACAAGACGGTTGTCTCCTGTCTTTTTAGGGGGTTCTCGAGGAAGGCCGCTCTATGGTTGTTAAGTGCCCTGTTTTCTGCTCATTAAATCAGTTTTTTCCGGTATCCTTTTGCTCGTAACTTGGAGAAAGAGCTGTTGCCTTGTTTTCAAAAGCATCTTTAGTACTGCTATTAAGCTTGAGGTGCAAAAACTGTCTGAAGGACAAGTTGTCTCTCAAATGTTTTACATTATGGCTTGAATAGTCTAAGAGAGAGTTTTTATCTGTGGATTTATGGTAAGGTTTGACCAACAGTTGTGCTTCTTGGTGAAACATAGTAATATCCCCAAAAATGATCATTGCTTTGAGATTTAGTAAACTTAAGGTAACGGCTTTGAGTGTTAAGCCAGTCAAAAAACAGACTAGCTGACTCTGATGATCCTTCCAAACGACCAAATTAATGTGGATATACTGAGTCCAGTGTATAATCTGTCCCTTGTAGGGGTTAAGATCAGAATAAATCTTCCAAAGCTCCCTACATAGATCTCAGGTAGGCTTGGGGCCATTGTCGCCCCCATAGCCGTGCCCTCTATTTGTTGGTACAATACCCCCAGAAATTCAAAATAGTTCTTAGTTAAGGCAATTTCCACACACCACATAATAAACATGTTAGGTACTGGATCTTCATCAGTTCTATTCCATAGTACCTCTTCTATCACTTCCAAAGTGGCCTTTTGCAGAATATTACTGTAGAGGGAGACTATATCCAACACTATGAAAACATTTTTGTTTGGGTCAAAATCGAGATGTTCAAACTTTTTAATCGCACCAGTGGTATCTTTAAAATGAAACGCCATATTGCTAACAAAGACTTTGAGATAATGATCTGTAAATTTGCAAAAGGGGCTTGAGGACAGAATTGATGCCTGCAACTATCGGATGTCCCAGTGGATTTTCCATGGTTTTGTGAATTTTGGAAAGGCAGTATAAAATGGGGATGGTGGTATCCTTATTAACCAAGAAAGCAACCTCTTGTTTGCTGATCCAACCTCTGATTTAATGTACTTAAATCATATGTCTCCTAGGGATCCCAAGAGGCAGCATGTGTTTGCTTGTGCACACTGCATCTCCAGTCCATTAGGTCATGCCTATCATATTGTTCTCCACTGCGCTCCTACATTTTTTATTTGATATTTGGGAGAAACTTTTTTTGCACTGGTCTCCCCAGCAGCAGTTCTTATTCTATTAGGTGTAGTATTTAGCTTCTTATCCTATTTGGTCTACTATTTAGCAGTGAGGTGGCACACTCATTACATAGTGTTCCAATCCACACTAAGGTGACTGACCCGTTATGCTTCTTCATCAACAGCATAAAATAACTTTTGTGTAACGTGCCTCCCCTTTTCCCTATAGCATCTGAGGACGTGCAAACGTGTAATCAGTGAAATCTCTACAAGCGAGCAGAACGCCGCCACTTGGTGAGTTCACTTTCCATGTTTCTTCACATTTGTACTCTGTACCCGTGATTAAGTCTTTAGACTTACAGACTTTTATAGAATTTGGATCGAGAGTGCAGTTAGACAGGCGCTTTTATTTATCACTCATTATGTTTCATTTGCAGTGAACGCAGTAATGATCAGATGTATGGTTTCATTAGCAACTAGTTACGCACTGATGAGTCATCAGTCGAGATTTCTTGAGCAAGCTGTATGCCTGCATTTGGTATATTTCCATTGTATTTACAGCACAGGTGTGCCCGCGATGCCCCAGTTCACAGTTTTGTGAATCTTTTTTTGTTTGTTTTTACTTTGGTGTTTGTTAACATTTTCTTTAGGAATTACACATGTTTGAATTACAACTCAATAATTGCAAAACTTCGTTGACTATGTCCCGCAACCACCCTCCCCCCCTCAGTGAGTTACACACATTTACCATTCTACCAGTCAGGATAGTGGATCAGTTACATACGATAGAAGAACAAAAACTAATGGTGGCAGGGGTTCATTGCATACTTTGTTACCCTCCCTGCGAAAATTAGCCTGACCTAGGGTTGAGCCTTACATATCATAGAAAGTTTTGTGCCACTGGTTAATGTTTCAATCTGTCACTTCCCCATTTTAAAATACAAATTCCCCAATCAACATGGAACGTTTCAATGCAATCAGTGACCATAGCTGATACATGAATATATCCCAGAGCTTATGCATCAAATCATTCTTTGAAGGTGTGGAAATGCATTTCCATTTCTGGGCTAGGGCCACTCTCCCAGCTCTCAACATCGCTTCACTAATTTTTGGGAATCTCGGATCATTACTATCTTCATCTGGAGCACCCAGCAGTACTTTTAAGGGATGGTCGAGGGATATTCTGACTGTGTCTTTGACTTAACTAAGGAATTCGGACCAGTAAATTTGTACCTTTGGGCATGACCGCCACATGTGGAACAACAAACTAATCTGAACACTGAGTCTGGGGCAGAGAAGGGAAGATCCACCGAACATCTTGGAAAGTCTCAGGTGTGGCAGATACCAGCAGTGCAATACTTTAAAGTTATGCTCCATTGCAGAGGTATAAAGATTCCCAGAGAACATTAGTGATTTCTGGGATTTCACGCCCTATTTGTTCAGTCCACCTTTGCTTAAAGCTCTGTCTCCCTTTCAGCTCTGTCATGACCATCACTTTGTATAGTTTATAAAGTATTCCCTTTCTTGAGGTAGCGACATTAATGACTTTCTCAAATGGAGTGAGGGGCCGTGAAATCTTTGTGTACCATCTTGGGTCAGACATAATACCTTTCAGGTGCAGGTACAAACGATTCGGCTACCAGAATCTCAACCAGGGCATTGAATTCAATGAAATAGTCCTCTGAGAACAGTTGCCCGGCCTTTTCTAGCCCTCTGTCGGACCACTTTTGTGAGTGGCGAAAGCCCAGATCACCAACCCCAGCGGGGCTCCCCACATGACTGCAAGAGCTGGGTGGTTCCTGATATAGTTGGGAATGGCTTTTATTGGGGACCACAACAGTTCTATGATTTTCTTTGGATGTGTATATAGGTCTTCCATGTAAATCCAGTATGTACCTAACTCATCCTTGAGGTGTTTCAACATGACACGTTGTTGGGCCGCTTTGTAATACAACCAAATGTCTGGGAGGCCAAAGCGCCAGTACTCTCTAAGAAGGGTTGCTGTAGGTAGTTTAATTATAGGCCTCTTCCCTTTCCATATAAATGTATTTACCATCAGTTTTAGTTGGAGAAAAAAGGACTCTGTGAGAGGAGTAGGAAGAGCAATAAACAAGTACAGCAACCGGGGTAGGACATTCATCTTTACTGTCACCATTCACCCAAACCATGAAAGCGTTCAGGGGGCCCTGCGCACCAGAACTCTTTTAATCCTCTCCAACATGGGAGTACAATTACAATCTAGCAGCGTCTAGAGATTTGTGGGTATTTTGATTCCCAGCTACGGATTGGCTGTATTCTCAATTCTCATCCCACAAATATCTTTCTTACCTCTAGTTGTGGAGTCGTTGACTCCAATGGGCATTACATTAGACTTGGGGATGTTTATTTTCAGGCCTGAGAAATGACCAAACTTTCTTATTAGCATGAGAATTTCAGATAGGGATTTTTCTATATCTGATAAGTAACAGATTATGTCATCTGCAAAAAGTGAAAGTTTAAAATCAATGACCACACACTGAATTCTTGCGATCTCTCGGTTTTCCGTGATTGCAATTGCCAGTGGGTCCATCGTTAGGACATATAACAGTAGGGGAATGGGGAAGCCTTGCCCAGTTCCTCTGGACAGGTGGAAGGGGGCTGATATAATGACATTCACTGCCACCCTGGCCATTGGGTCGCTATAGAGGGCCGAGATCCAATGCCTAAAATTACTAAAGAACTCCATCTTTTGCATGACCTTTCCTATGTAGCACCACTCCACATGGTTAAAGGCTTTCTCAGAGTCTACAGAAACTAAGAAAGCCCTCAGTCCCTCACTTTGTGCCTCATGTGTTAAGTTGATTGTTTTTCTTAGATTATCAGACCCTTGACGGCCCACGATAAACCCCACCTGGTCCCCATGGATCAAAGAGGACATTAGGTGATGGAGTCTATTGGCCAACACTTTGGCCAAAATCTTTACGTTTGTGTTCAGTAAGGTGATGGGGCAGTAAGATTGGCATTGGGATAGATCTTTCCATTCATTTGGGATGAATACTATTACTGCAGAAAGCATGGATATCGGGACAAAGTCTGTTTCCAGTGCATTATTAAACAGTCTGGTCATGAATGGGGCTAGGGTGGAACTGAACATTTTAAAGAATTGGACCGTGAAGTCATCCTCCCATGTCGCTGTGCCCCCTTCATACTACTAATGGTATCGACTACTTTCTTCTCAGTGATAGGAGCTTCTAATTCAGCCACTTTCAGGCCGATTCATGGAATAATTAGCGCGGCGCAAGTGGGCAAAAACGTGCGAATCGCAGTGGAATAGCGAAAATCGCAGTGCAATTGCGAAAATCGCACGAAAAGCAGCGCACGTCGATTCATGGAAGGCCGTGCGCGAGAAAACCAGCGGATGTGCGATAAAAAGTGCGCGGCGCACGTTGGCGCACAGGCCATCTAACAGCGTGCGCCAGGTCCCTGCGAAAATCGCACAGGCCACAGCGAAAATCGCACATAGCGCGGCGCACGCAACAAAAGTAGGCGGAACACAGGCGTAACACTCGGAATGGGGAACAACTTGCCAAAACGTGGGCGTCACGGGGGAAGTACAGGGCACAAGTGCGCGGAACGCCCACACGCTCGCCTACAACACGTATTCATGGAATAGAATAGGGGAAAAAAGCGCACGCTCAAACCAGCGCACAGGCACAAACACGACCGCTACAAGAAAGCAGGCGGTAGCGTCTCTGCGGCTGTAAGAAATGTGCGCCAAAAGGTGCGCCAACAAATCGCACCTATATACTGCCATGATGAATGTCCCATACTGTGGCCCTCCAGGAAAAATGACGTGCAAAGGGATACCCACAAACACGGACACCCGCTGACAAAAAATACGTGTGCGTGTATACCGGGGTGCGCGGGAAGTCTAACACGCGATTTCAGCAGGGTACGTGCATCACAGGGGTTCGCGTGAAGTTTCACACGCGATCGGGTCTGGGGGAGCGGGCTACGTGTATATCAGGGGTTCGCGTGAAGTTCCACACGCGAACAGCCTGGGCGCGTGTATTTCAGGGGTGCGCGGGAAGTTCCACACGCGAACAGCCTGGGCGCGTGTATTTCAGGGGTGCGCGGGAAGTTCCACACGCGAATAGCCTGGGCGCGTGTATTTCAGGGGTGCGCGGGAAGTTCCACACGCGAATAGCCTGGGCGCGTGTATTTCAGGGGTGCGCGGGAAGTTCCACACGCGAATAGCCTGGGTGCGTGTATTTCAGGGGTGCGCGGGAAGTTCCACACGCGAATAGCCTAGGCGCGTGTATTTCAGGGGTGCGGGGGAAGTTCCACACGCGAATAGCCTGGGGGCGCGTGTATTTCAGGGGTGCGCGGGAAGTTCCACACGCGAACAGCCTGGGCGCGTGTATTTCAGGGGTGCGCGGGAATTTCCACACGCGAACAGCCTGGGCGCGTGTATTTCAGGGGTGCGCGGGAAGTTCCACACGCGAATAGCCTGGGCGTGTGTATTTCAGGGGTGCGCGGGAAGTTCCACACGCGAATAGCCTGGGCGCGTGTATTTCAGGGGTGCGCGGGAAGTTCCACACGCGAATAGCCTAGGCGCGTGTATTTCAGGGGTGCGGGGGAAGTTCCACACGCGAATAGCCTGGGGGCGCGTGTATTTCAGGGGTGCGCGGGAAGTTCCACACGCGAACAGCCTGGGCGCGTGTATTTCAGGGGTGCGCGGGAAGTTCCACACGCGAACAGCCTGGGCGCGTGTATTTCAGGGGTGCGCGGGAAGTTCCACACGCGAACAGCCTGGGCGCGTGTATTTCAGGGGTGCGCGTGAAGTTCCACACGCGAATAGCCTGGGCGCGTGTATTTCAGGGGTGCGCGGGAAGTTCCACACGCGAATAGCCTGGGCGCGTGTATTTCAGGGGTGCGCGGGAAGTTCCACACGCGAATAGCCTGGGCGCGTGTATTCCAGGGGTGCGCGGGAAGTTCCACAAGCGAATAGCCTGGGCGCGTGTATATCAGGGGTGCGCGTGAAGTTCCACATGTGATTTGACAGTGTGGGTCCTCCCAGGTGTACCCTGTACACCCTCCACGGCCCCTGCAGGCAGCCCACACCACAGGGGACTACCCTGCATCCCTGGTCATGTCCCGCAGGCAGCCCACCCACCATGGGCATGCCCCCCAGCAAAGGCACATGTCTCCTTGAACTAATGAACACCAACTCATATCCCCTTGCACCCCCACCCCCCAGCACTGTGGGGCACCTGCCAGCAGGCCCCCACCCATGTCCAACTCATGTCCCCCACCACCCCCACCCCCCAGCACTGTGGGGCACCTGCCAGCAGGCCCCCACCCATGTCCAACTCATGTCTCCCACCACCCCCACCCCCCAGCCACCAGGGTCAGCCTCCACCAGGCCCCCACTCATGTCTCCCACCACCCCCACACCCCAGCAGTGCAGGGTCACCCTCCACCAGGCCCCCACTCATGTCTCCCACCACCCCCAAACCCCAGCCACCAGGGGCACCCTCCACCAGGCCCCCACTCATGTCACCCACCACCCCCACACCCCAGCAGTGCAGGGTCACCCTCCACCAGGCCCCCACTCATGTCACCCACCACCCCCACACCCCAGCAGTGCAGGGTCACCCTCCACCAGGCCCCCACTCATGTCTACCACCACCCCCACCCCCCAGCCACCAGGGGCACCCTCCACCAGGCCCCCACTCATGTCACCCACCACCCCCACCCCCCAGCCACCAGGGGCACCCTCCACCAGGCCCCCACTCATGTCACCCACCACCCCCACACCCCAGCAGTGCAGAGTCACCCTCCACCAGGCCCCCACTCATGTCTCCCACCACCCCCAAACCCCAGCCACCAGGGGCACCCTCCACCAGGCCCCCACTCATGTCTCCCACCACCCCCACACCCCAGCAGTGCAGGGTCACCCTCCACCAGGCCCCCACTCATGTCTCCCACCACCCCCAAACCCCAGCCACCAGGGGCACCCTCCACCAGGCCCCCACTCATGTCACCCACCACCCCCACACCCCAGCAGTGCAGGGTCACCCTCCACCAGGCCCCCACTCATGTCACCCACCACCCCCACACCCCAGCAGTGCAGGGTCACCCTCCACCAGGCCCCCACTCATGTCTACCACCACCCCCACCCCCCAGCCACCAGGGGCACCCTCCACCAGGCCCCCACTCATGTCACCCACCACCCCCAGCCACCAGGGGCACCCTCCACCAGGCCCCCACTCATGTCACCCACCACCCCCACACCCCAGCAGTGCAGGGTCACCCTCCACCAGGCCCCCACTCATGTCTCCCACCACCCCCAAACCCCAGCCACCAGGGGCACCCTCCACCAGGCCCCCACTCATGTCACCCACCACCCCCACACCCCAGCAGTGCAGGGTCACCCTCCACCAGGCCCCCACTCATGTCACCCACCACCCCCACACCCCAGCAGTGCAGGGTCACCCTCCACCAGGCCCCCACTCATGTCTACCACCACCCCCACCCCCCAGCCACCAGGGGCACCCTCCACCAGGCCCCCACTCATGTCACCCACCACCCCCACACCCCAGCAGTGCAGGGTCACCCTCCACCAGGCCCCCACTCATGTCACCCACCACCCCCACACCCCAGCAGTGCAGGGTCACCCTCCACCAGGCCCCCACTCATGTCTCCCACCACCCCCACCCCCCAGCACTGTGGGGCACCTGCCAGCAGGCCCCCACCCATGTCCAACTCATGTCCCCCACCACCCCCACCCCCCAGCACTGTGGGGCACCTGCCAGCAGGCCCCCACCCATGTCCAACTCATGTCTCCCATCACCCCCACCCCCCAGCCACCAGGGTCAGCCTCCACCAGGCCCCCACTCATGTCTCCCACCACCCCCACCCCCCAGCCACCAGGGGCACCCTCCACCAGGCCCCCACTCATGTCTACCACCACCCCCACCCCCCAGCCACCAGGGTCAGCCTCCACCAGGCCCCCACTCATGTCTCCCACCACCCCCACCCCCCAGCCACCAGGGGCACCCTCCACCAGGCCCCCACTCATGTCTACCACCACCCCCACACCCCAGCCACCAGGGTCAGCCTCCACCAGGCCCCCACTCATGTCTCCCACCACCCCCACACCCCAGCAGTGCAGGGTCACCCTCCACCAGGCCCCCACTCATGTCTCCCACCACCCCCAAACCCCAGCCACCAGGGGCACCCTCCACCAGGCCCTCACTCATGTCACCCACCACCCCCACACCCCAGCAGTGCAGGGTCACCCTCCACCAGGCCCCCACTCATGTCACCCACCACCCCCACACCCCAGCAGTGCAGGGTCACCCTCCACCAGGCCCCCACTCATGTCTACCACCACCCCCACCCCCCCAGCACTGTGGGGCACCTGCCAGCAGGCCCCCACCCATGTCCAATCCATGCCCCCCTGCACCTGGGTCCCAACATTCCCCAATCATGTCCGTAATGCCCATCCTCCCCTGCCAAAAGGCCCAACCAACTATCACACCCACCCACATATCAAAGGCAATTACATGTTACACCCCCAATTTAAATAATGCAATTTAACACATGTCTGTCACACACAATGGCTGCAAGTGAATGACAAAACACCCAACATGACATGCCTGAAAGCAATGAGATGATACGACACATTGAAGATTAAAAAAATAATATGTATTTAACAGCAAGTAGAATGGAAATGAAATAAGAAAAAACACAAAGCAAATCAAACAAAACAAGATGAATGTCCAAGAAAATAATCTGAAAAATTAAAATAAGCCAATGAAGAAGATCATCCTGGGTCCATGAGCCCTACCAAATTAAACCTAACTGACTACTAACTAAAAAGTGAACTATATACAAAAAAGTGGTGCATTGTCCAATCGCAACCAAAAAAAAATCAAAAAAACAAAGGAAACCTAACCCTAACTATACAACTATATACAAAGGCAGCGGGCTATTCGGACGGCTCACTGGTTGTTGTCATGGGCCAGGGCATCATCGAACTCCTGGTCAATGGCTTGGAGGCGGGCATGTTCCCTGGCCCCGAGGTCCCGCAGGGATAACGCAGTGTCAAGCTCAAACTCCCTGCGAAGACCCTCGAGGCACTCAGCCCGCCTCAGCGCCCTCCGCATGGAGTCCTCCGCCCTGACCATCGTGAGCCGTTCCTCCTCTGCCCGCTGCCGCTCCGCACCTATCCGCTGGCCAAACTCCTCCCACACGGAACACACCACCATCCCAGGGTTGCCCTGCCCTCCGGCCGATGCCTGCCCCTCTGATCTTGATGGCCCCGAGCCATGATGCCTCCCACGTCGAGCCCGCTGCTGCCTCCGACGCCACTGCCTCTGCCAGCACGACGGCATCCAGGCTGATGGAAACCACCGACGCCGTCGTGCACGTGCCTGCCCGATGATGCCGTCACATCTTCCATCTGCTGGGGTCCACTTGCTGTGTTGTCCACCCCTGCTGGACCTCCGACTCCCAACTGTGGCAGGGATGGGATCCCCACCGAGCTGGCTGCATTGGTCGGGGCAGGTCCACAGGGGGCCCTGGTGGCATCTGGGCCGGAAGACGGCAAGGAGAACGACCGGTGGATAGCCTGCACAGAGGAGGAGAGGGCCGTCAGATTGGCCAACACATGCAGGAAACCCCCGAACATGGCCGATCCCAATTGGGCCACGTCGGCACGGTGCACTTCGTGATGACGTGCGTGCTCCTCCCGGGAAGCACGCACGTCATCACGAATCACAGCCGTGCGCATCGCGACCCCAATCAGGACCTTCTCCACGCGGCCAGGGGTTACCACGTCCGCAGGTGGAGGGGAGTCAGGTGACATGGACATCCCCTCTACCTGCGGACGGGCCTGGGACGGGGCATCCCTGCTGGTGCATGGTGGTGCACTCACAGGGTCAGGGACAGTGACATGCACAGGCCCCTCCACGGTGACCTGTGCTGCCTCCTGCCCCTGGCCCTGGACTGCACCACTTGCACCAGCAGGGATGCTCCCACCAGGCCCCATGTGTGCACCAGTGTCGGCCTCCTCCTCCTCTGTGCAAACCACCAACCTGGATGGCTCCTCACCGTCTCCCGCCGTAGCAGGCCCCTGTGGGGGCTCACCCACCCCTTCCGCTGCAGCCGTGGGGGCATCCCCGCCGCCTTGCTCCACAGCGCCGTCTCCGCCCTCTTCTTCACTAGCCGCTGCGTAGAGGGAGACAAAGGACACAAGCATCAGGCTACTGTACAATGGTCCCCTAGACAGGAAGCAAAAGCAGATGAGCACCACTGTCAAAGTACACTTCCATCATGTCCCTCCACAACACATGGGTCAGTCCAGGCAAAACACACACAGTAACAGGCATGGTGCATGCCATGGACATTTCCATGCATGTCCAATGGACTCTAGAAACATTCAATGATATGTAACTCACATGCATCATGGCTCATGCATATCATATGCACACACTTCACCTCAGTCACATCCATCTGGCCCCAAACACACCGAACACAGGCGAAACAAGGGTAAGTTGGGTGCGCCACTGAATCTGTGCATTGTCACACACATGTGTCATGCATCCATGGCATGCACAAGTCACAGACACGCAGGTCAGGCACACAGACATGGCTACCATATATGTACCTGGCATCAGCACCCATCCTTCACCCCCATCCATGTCCAGGTACAGAGACTGGCATGCTCTCATGTCCAAAATCTGCATAGGGCTCCCCATGCCGCATTTCAACACATGCAACAACCATGTGGGTCACACATCACTGGTCGCACATGCATTACCATGATGTCCCTGCACACATACATGCATACATGGCCCATGGCACACATACAGGCAAGTATCATAGAACCAGCACACCGCAACATGCCCTGTCTCACACAGTAATGCTTGGACACATACCGCTCAACTCCAGACGGGCCTCCCTCTCAAGGACCTGGGCGTGGAGCGCTGGGCGTACGCGTTCCAGGACCCTCTTCTGGATGGAACTCATGCGGCCCCGGCCCCCCTCCACGAGGCGCCGGGCCTTCACAAGGGTCCTGGACCTCAAGTCCTCCCAGCGCTTCTTGATCTTCTGGACATTGCGGGTTGCCACCCCCTCCGCGTTGATGGCAACCACACAGTCGGCCCAGATCCTCTCCCGTCCTTCCTTGCTGGCGCGGGACGATCCAAAGAGGGCATCATACTGCCCCAGGACATGCTCCACCAGGACACCAACTTCGGTGGCAGTGAAGCTGGTGCCCCTCTGCCCCTCTGGCCTGGGGTTGCCACTGGTGCCAGATGTCGAAGTGCCCGACATGGCAACCCCAGAGGCAGGTGTGGGTGGGCAACTGGGTCCTGGGGCTGGGCTGTGGAGCGATGTAATCCCAGTTGGGAGTCTTCAGTTCCAGCAGGGGGGGACACAGCAACTGGACCCCTGCAGATGGCTGATGTGCAGGCACCAAATGGCAGGGCACGGTGGCAGCAGGCAGGCAGGCAGGCAGGCAGCAGCAGATAGCACGTGGGAGGCTGCTCGGGGCACTGGGGGGCAGTAACTCGGCCTTCTGGGCAGGAGCGTGGTGTTCCGTGTGTTTTCGGGTGGCCAGCTTGATACGGAGTGATTTGGCACGTGAAAATCCTGCACGTCAGCGTGAAATCCGAGGAAAGGCCCTTAGCGCGTAAGCGCGTCAGCACGCATACGCGATTCTATTGGACCAGAGTCCCTCAGCGCGTAAGCGCGTCTGACGTGACCCGCACGGGCGTTCCCCACTCAGCACGTGATGACGGAACACACGTGGAAATACTGCACGTCAGAGTGTCATCGCGTGATTGGCCTATGTACGTGTATTTAATGGGTGCGCGGCCACTTACACACGCAAGTACGTCAGCGAACCTGTATCCCGTGGTGCGTGTGAATTTCCACACGCTATTGGACTGGGAACTGGATTCCAGGGGTGCGCGGGTCACACGCTGTATCCCGTGGTGCGTGTGAATTTCCACACGCTATTGGACTGGGAACTGGATTCCAGGGGTGCGCGGGTCACACGCTGTATCCCGTGGTGCGTGTGAATTTCCACACGCTATTGGACTGGGAACTGGATTCCAGGGGTGCGCGGGTCACACGCTGTATCCCGTGGTGCGTGTGAATTTCCACACGCTATTGGACTGGGAACTGGATTCCAGGGGTGCGCGGGTCACACGCTGTATCCCGTGGTGCGTGTGAATTTCCACACGCTATTGGACTGGGAACTGGATTCCAGGGGTGCGCGGGTCACACGCTCGCCTAGAACACGCGCAAAGCATAAAATTGCGGACTTTAACAATTACAAGCTCAGACGCCAGGATGAACATACCGTTCCTAGCAGCAGTGGCAGTGGGCTACCAAAGGAGGAGGAGGAGGATAGTCAGGGCCAGAATATTCACACCCAGAACCAGCCTTTTCGGGATGCCTGATGACCAGGTGTATGGGAGGTACAGGTTTCCACCACACATCATACTGGACCTGGTGAGTGAGTGGGAGGATGACCTCACATCACCCACCCTGTGCTCCCAAGCACTCAGCCCCCTGGAGAAGGTCCTCAATGTACTGCACTTCTTAGCCACTGGATCATTTCAGCAGACAAGTGCCATAGTGGGTGGGGTGTCACAGGCCACCCAGTCACGCTGCCTACACCAGGTCTTGAACATCATGACTGCACGCCCATCAGTCCGCAGGCACATATACCTGCCCAGAACACCTGCAGAAAGGCATGCTGCCGCCCTGGATTTTTACGCAGTGGCACGATTCCCCAAAGTGCTAGGTGCCATCGACTGCACCCATGTGGCTCTACGTCCCCCCAGGGCATCTGAGCACATCTATAGGAACCGCAAGCACTGGCATTCCATCAACGTGCAGGTAGCATGTAATGCCAAGGGAATCATCACCTCAGTATATGCCAACTATCCCGGCTCCACCCACGACAGCTTCATTTACCGAATGTCCACCCTAAGCCGGGACCTAGAAGCTGGGCGGCATGGCGATACATGGCTGCTTGGTGAGTATGTATGCCACTGCACATGCATGCATGTTGGATACTGAGCAAGGTCACAACCTCACCAATGATACCAATCCCCACCTCCACAGGGGACAGTGCCTACCCTCTCAGCCCCCACATGATGACGCCAATTCGGAACCCCACCACGCCACCCCAGGTAAGATATAACACAGCCCACATTACAACCAGGGGCATAGTGGAGCGCACATTCGGAGTGCTAAAGTCACGGTTTCGCTTCCTTGACCGTTCTGGTGGGCAGCTGTTATACGCTCCCCCAGTAGTGTGCAGGATCATAGTGGCAGCATGTGTCCTGCACAACGTTGCAACACGCCGGGGCCTGGCCGTGGACATGGTGGTGGCCCCACATCCCCAACCACATGCACAGCCGCTGCGCATGGGAGGGGAAAGGGCACGGGGGGAGGCAGCCCGTACACAGCTAGTGGCTAATTACTTCACATAGAAATCACACCCCTGTGGAGTGCACACTGCCCTGGCACATTCCATCTGACAATCAATGATGACTCAACCTGACACTGATCATGAATGTCTGAAGAATGAACCGGGAATACCATGTCAGCCTGAGATTGTTCACCTGGAAGTGTCACAATGTGTGCATCCCTACCCACACAGACACCACCAATGCAGTTTTGTGAAGTTACACATTGAAGCAGCTAAAATGAATACCCACTTGCAAAATGCAACAAGAGGACAGTGCCATGTCAGCCAACCCAACCCCAGCACTGCCACACGACACACCGTGCCATGTCATGCTAATTGCAGGTAAACAAAGTAATCCCCACAACATGACATCACTCTCACTATGTACAGTGGCACTATTAGAAACCTGCAACACCTGATATGCTCACAGCAATGCCGGACCAACAACATACTTGAGCACGTAGTACCATTAACATGACATCACCAATGTTACATATTAGTAGTCTCACCACCTGGAAATGCCTGCACTCCCACCACTACCAACTGTGCAGTGTTGGCGCCATGTAGAGTTGTAGGTGCACTGCTGCCAACATGGTCCCCATCTCCAGACTAGAGGTCCTTGTGTGGACTTGAGGAAGGGACCTGCAAATTGGGAGGTAGACACAGAAGAAGAGTTACACATCAATGCAACATGCAGTGTACAACACAACAGCAATATGCACTATGAATGTATACACAGTATTGACTACAGACTGGCCACACAGCTCATGGGAGTCCAACGTCACTGTGTAATTCACTGTCACTTGGGCACACCCTTTGCAAGCCCATGGAAACGGGAAGCAGGAGGGGTGTGTGTGACTCAAACCCAAGCATCTGAACCAAATACATTACAAGCCTGCATGTGCCCAGCCACAATGCAGCGTATGCCCACAGGAACCACGGAAGCCAACAGATCGAAGCCAACAGATCGAAGCCAACAGATCGAAGCCAACACATCGAAGCCAACACATCGGAGCCAACACATCGAAGCCAACACATCGAAGCCAACAGATCGGAGCCAACAGATCGGAGCCAACAGATCGAAGCCAACAGATCGAAGCCAACAGATCGAAGCCAACAGATCGTCCCAAAAAAATTGGGAATAAAAGAAATCAAAATAAAAATAAAAATAAGAAACAATCAAAAATGGCCATTGATGGGCCCGGGGGGGTTGGGGAGGCCACCCAGGAGGTCCGAGGACAGGATGCACACCAGAACCCACCTGCGTGGATCCTGGGAAGATAAAACACCTCCATGGGCTCATGGCCCACACGGCTACCCTATTGTGGGAGTATCACTGCTGTCGCTATTATCACCCTGTGCAGCTGCATCCGGAGGTGGTTGCACTATGGGAGGCAGCCCACGCAAGGCCCTAGTCTGCTCCTCCATGGCTGCAAGCATGCGGGTGTGGTAGGTCTGGTTCTGGAGGATGAGTGTGCGGAGGTCCCCATGCAGCAACTCACGGGATGCCCGGACCTCCGCCCTCGTTGCCTGCATCTCAGCTGAGAGCGTACGGGTGAGACGCTCCAGCTGCTGTTCTGTCCTTTGGTGTGTTGAAGCCTCAAGCTCAACAAGAGTCGTCCTGAGGTGTAGGAGCTCCTGCCTCAGGGCTTCCCTGTGGCCCTGGGACTCAATGGAGATGGCCTCCTGCAGAGTCGCCAGTGCCGCCCGCCTGTCCCTGTTGGACCCCAACATGTCCTCCCTGTGTGACTGGCAGATGGAGTCGGTTGCCTGCTCTAGTCGCTCCATCAGCCTTTCTGGGGGGACAATGGAAGTGGCCACCCTATCCATGGCCTGAGCCATCATCTCGGATGATGCAGCCTGTTGGGTAGCCATACCGTAAATGGATTGCTCCCATGCGCTATTGCCGGGTGGCGTACGGCCACCACGTCGGCGGGCACCACACCTGTCTGGGGCAAGGCGAACTGCGCCTTGCTGTGCCGGCACTGCCTGAGGCTGCAGGACTGCATTCCCCCTCTGATCTGCTGGCCCAGGAACAGGATCAGATGTCGCGGAGTGTGACCCTGCATCCGTAACCACCGAAGGCGTAGCTGCCAACACTGACATCCCCATGGAGGGTACTGACCCTGGTGCAGGTGGGTGAGACAGAACAGAATCCCTCCCTGGAACACTCACCTGCGACGGCACGTAGGTCTCATCCGAATCAACACCTGAGTACAGCTCGGGGGAGGTGCAGCCAGAGACACCCCTTGAGAGCACGACCTGCAGCACTTGTGGGTTCTCCCCCACCACCACACCACGTCCCTCACTGGTGGTTGGTCGGCCCTGGGACACCTCCTGGGTCTGCACCATCTCCACAACCCCAGCAGTATCAGGTGCGTCTTCCCCTGCAAAGACATGAAAACAAAGAAATGGAAACAGGCATTAGCACCATGGCACACATTGAGGGCTGAGAAGCAAGAGAACCAGTACTTGATTGACACATGTCCCACATGACTAAAACCCTCCCATGCATGCACCCTCACTGCGTATGAAGTGCAGGCAAATGGTACACACTGATGACACCAAGATGGAAGATGAACACATTTTCTGCATGCTGCCTGGCAGTGGCATCACACATTGGCCTGTGATTGGCAGGTGAGACACACATGCCATCACACAGATGGCATGTACCATTGCTATTGAGTGAAGATGGAGAGGAGGGCAGCACCTATTCATTCAGTCCAGTTCCCGCATGTAATAGCTTTTCTAATTCTAACAGGTCAGATTTTTCACCTGGAGCTGCCAGTCTGAAATGGTCAAATTGCACAGGGACATGTGTGTACAAATGATATCCAGGTAACAAAGTCACTCCACTTTACCATACCCATGTCAGACATGTGACTAGTGGACAGCGACATGCCTAGTGAAAGTGGTGGAATGCAAACAAACAGACTGAATGAACAGTGAAAAAGAAGCAAATATGTTGTGTCAAGGTGACACTTCAAGGGCAACTGGCGTGCAGTTGTGCTAGATGTCTACTGTTGGCAGAAGGGATACTGCTATGGCCAAATGCAGCTGCGCAGGAAGGATTGCATGAAGCACATGGCTGACCCATACGACTCAGGCGCACACACTCTCACCTGGCACCCGAACAGAAGCCCTCACACACACACCATGCACATGGATGACACACACATGCATGTGCACTCACCGGACAATGCCTCGTAATCAGCCAGATCTCCCACGCCTTGGATCTGTTCCTCCGTGACGTAGGTCCCAGCGACTGACTCATGTGGAGTGAGTTCCATGTCTACTACTGGAGACCCACCTCCAGTCACTAGAGTTGCGGCATGACTTGAGGCCAGCTTACTCTTTGCCCTGCGCTTTAGGTCATTCCAGCGCTTATAGCAATCATTGGCTGTGCGCCTCACGATTCCAAGGGCACTTACGATGTCCGCAAATGTCTGCCAGTGTGCCTGGCGTTGTGCAGGTGTGGTCTTGGATCCTGCAACAATGACCATCTCGTTGTCATGTCCGGACACATACTCGACAAGTGCATTCAGTTCGTCATCCGTGAAGCTGGGCTTCCTGGACGGGCCGGACTGTGTAGCCGTGTCTGGGGCATCAGCCTGTGCCGGACGAGCACTCTTCCTCTTCCGCTTGGAAGGTGGTGGTGATCCTGAGTGTCCTGCGCCGCTCTGGACACTAGGGGCAGGAGCCCTGGTGGACTCTGTATCAGGAGTGTGGGATTGCACACTCAGCATGGGAGTTGGTGCAGGCATTGGCTCTAGTGTGATGGTGTCAGGGGGAATGTCAGCAGCATGGACTAGGACCGACACTGTCCTGGCTGGGTGTGTGAGGGCTGGGGTGGATGGAGCCGCAGCTGCCCCTGCAGCCTCTCCGCCCTGCCTCCTTGGTGCAGCAGATGACCTTGCTGCCCCAGATCCACGTGGCATGATGGCATCAACGTGCACCAGCGCACGTGTCGTAGCCCTGCTGACCTGGAAGTCAGCCATGGAGTCAGCCAGGTCTGGTGCCACAATGGGCTGGTCCAACAAGGGCTGAGCATGGATGGTGTCAGCCACTTCAGCCTCAACGGGAGGGGGGGAGGGGGGGAGGGGGGGGGATGATGGGTGCCCTTGACTGGTCCTCCACACATGGGGGGACAGGCTCACCCTGCAAGTTACGACCACGTCCCCTACCGGATCCACCACGGCCACCACTTGTGGCTCTTCCACCTTTGCCACCCTTACGGAATCCTCGCCTCCCAGCCATGGCACTGATGTTAATGTGCGTATGGGAGTGGATGTAGACTATTGTCCTGGGCAATTGGGGGTCAAAGGGGTTGGGTACCAGATGGTAATTGTACCCTAGTGCTCTAGCAAGGCTGAATGTAACCCCTAGGGAAAGATGACGGGTCACGCAACGCACAGGAGGCCCAAAAAAGGGAGATGACGTGCACGCAACCCCTCCTAGACCACGTGTGCAGAAAGAAAAACCTGCACTACGCTGTGGCACCCAGAAACACAAGAATGAACGTATGCGTGTCACACGCAGCCTAGAATGACCTCTGAAGGGGTAGGCTACACACGGGGCAAGCACAGATGTTAGATACGTGCGTGACTCACCGTCTGCCTGGTAAACGAGCGTGTAAAAGGAGCACGTTTGGTTGGCAACACCCCCGCCAAAAGAAGATTTGTACGCTGTCTGAGGAGACAGGACAACAGTAGAAGGGAACACTGTTTGAGGGAACAGGCCCAGGTAAACCAGTAAAAGAGAAAAAAGAGAAAAAGCTGTCAGAGGTAACAGGGAATACGAACTAGAAACGCCGTGAAGTAAATCGCGTGTGAAACGACAAGAAGTACAGAATTCACCCACTCGCTCTCCACGAAAAGCACGTACAAGGAAAACGTGTTCTACACGTACCTTTTATACAGGCCCACACGTCCAGCGTCACTTACGCGGCGTGTACGCGCTAGGGCCATTTCCACCTATTACATGCTTTGTCACTTCTGCGTGTAGGGCTATTTCCACCAATTACACGCTTTGTCACTTCTGCGTGTAGGGCCATTTCCACCAATCACACGCTTTGTCACTTCTGCGTGTAGGGCCATTTCCACCAATCACACGCGATTACACTCTGACGTGCAGTCTTTCCACGTGTGCTCTGTCATCACGTGCTGTGTGGGAAACACCTGTGCGGGTCACGTCACAGAAGCGCTTACGCGCTGAGGGCCTTTCCTCAGTTTTCACGCTGACGTGCAGGATTTTCACGTGCAAAATCACTCCGTACCAAGCTGGCCACGCGTACGCACACGGAATACCACGCTCCTGCCCGGAAGGCCGAACTACTGCCCCCCAGAGCCCGAGCACGCTCCCACCTGCTGCTGCCTGACTGCCTGCTGCCCCTGCACTGCTGGGGGGTGGGGGTGATAGGGGACATGAGTGGGGGCCTGGTGGAGGCTGCCCCTGCACTGCTGGGGGGTGGGGGTGGTGGGAGACATGAGTGGGGGCCTGGTGGAGGGTGCCCCTGGTGGCTGGGGGATGGGGGTGATAGGGGACATGAGTGGAGGCCTGGTGGAGGCTGCCCCTGCACTGCTGGGGGGTGGGGGTGGTGGGAGACATGAGTGGGGGCCTGGTGGAGGCTGCCCCTGGTGGCTGGGGGTTGGGGGTGATAGGGGACATGAGTGGGGGCCTGGTGGAGGCTGCCCCTGCACTGCTGGGGGGTGGGGGTGGTGGGAGACATGAGTGGGGGCCTGGTGGAGGCTGCCCCTGGTGGCTGGGGGTTGGGGGTGATAGGGGACATGAGTGGGGGCCTGGTGGAGGCTGCCCCTGCACTGCTGGGGGGTGGGGGTGGTGGGAGACATGAGTGGGGGCCTGGTGGAGGGTGCCCCTGGTGGCTGGGGTGTGGGGGTGGTGGGAGACATGAGTGGGGGCCTGGTGGAGGCTGCCCCTGGTGGCTGGGGGGTGGGGGTGGTGGTAGACATGGGTGGGGGCCTGGTGGAGGCTGCCCCTGGTGGCTGGGGGGTGGGGGTGCAGGGGGACATGAGCAGGTGTGCAGGGTAGTCCCCTGTTTTGTGGGCTGCCTGCAGGGGAGCGTGGAGGGTGTACAGGGAACACCTGTGAGGACCCACCCAGCCTAATCGCGTGTGTAACTTCCCACGCACCCCTGTAATACACGTACCAAGCCAAATCGCGTGTGAGAATTCCCGCGCATACCTGAAATACACATACCCTGCTGAAGTCGCGTGTAATACTTCCTGCGCACCCCTGAAATGCATGCGCCCAGACTATTCGCGTGTGGAACTTCCCGCGCACCCCTGAAATACACGCGCCCAGGCTATTCGCGAGTGGGACTTCCCGCGCACCCCTGAAATACACGTAGCACGCTGGGAGACATGAGTGGGGGCCTGGTGGAGGGTGCCCCTGCACTGCTGGGGGGTGGGAAGGGTGGTAGACATGGGTGGGGGCCTGGTGGAGGCTTCCCCTGGTGGCTGGGGGGTGGGGGTGCAGGGGGACATGGGTGGGCGCCTGGTGGAGGCTTCCCCTGGTGGCTGGGGGGTGGGGGTGGGGTGGTAGACATGAGTGGGGGCCTGGTGGAGGCTGCCCCTGGTGGCTGGGGTGGGGGTGATAGGGGACATGAGTGGGGGCCTGGTGGAGGGTGCCCCTGCACTGCTGGGGGGTGGGGGTGGGGTGGTAGACATGAGTGGGGGCCTGGTGGAGGCTGCCCCTGGTGGCTGGGGGGTGGGGGTGGTGGTAGACATGGGTGGGGGCCTGGTGGAGGCTGCCCCTGGTGGCTGGGGGGTGGGGGTGGTGGTAGACATGAGCAGGTGTGCAGGGTAGTCCCCTGTTTTGTGGGCTGCCTGCAGGGGCCGTTGAGGGTGTACAGGGAACACCTGTGAGGACCCACCCAGCCTAATCGCGTGTGTAACTTCCCACGCACCCCTGTAATACACGTACCCAGCCAAATCGCGTGTGATAATTCCCGCGCACCCCTGTAATACACGTACCTGGCCAAATCGCGTGTGATAATTCCAGCGCACCCCTGTAATACACGTACCCAGCCAAATCGCGTGTAAAACTTCCTGTGTACCCCTGTAATACACCTACCCAGCCAAATCGCGTGTGATAATTCCCGCGTACCCCTGTAATACATGTGCCCTGGCTAATCGCGTGTTAAACTTCCCGCGTACCCCTGTAATACACGTACCCTGGCTAATCGCGTGTAAAACTTCACGCGTACCCCTCTAATACACGTACCCTGGCCAATCGCGTGTTAAACTTCCCGCGTACCCCTGTAATACACGTACCCTGGCTAATCGCGTGTAAAACTTCCCGCGTACCCCTGATATGAACGTTACCCGCTTTGCGTTCCTTGTTTGGCAGCCCTGTAAACTGGTCCAGGGTTAGCGCAGCCCTTTGCGATGATTTAGCGATTTTGATGGCTTTTCCTTGCGCGAGGGCGTTCTTGGGGGCGTTACTGGCGCTGCTGCAGGGTCGCTGCGATACTCTGCGCCACGGCTGGTTTGGGAGCCTAAAATCCATGAATACGCTGTGCGCAGAAATCGGTTTTAGCGCACGTGCCTGGCGCAGACAATCGCACGCGGACACTCTGCGCCAGCCGCTTGTACACTTTTCTGCGAAATTCTATGAATTACCCTGTTTATCCGGTGGAAGACTCAGGATGGGAAGAGAGTTCATGAACTGGTCAATAAGGGATCCCTCCTCTTTGTATTCAGACTTGTAGAGGGTTTCATAAAATTTACTATTTGAGCATCATCAAAAAGTCTTTCTCCTGTAAGAGGATTCAATTCAACACTACAGCTAAGTCAATGCCTAGTCTGGGATACTGAATGGAAACCCTTATTGATATATCTTTATGTCCAGTTCATGCGTTCTGGATGACTACCCCTATATAACACCCCTCTCTTGGAATCCCCCTGACCCCACTGAGCCAAGAAGTAGTTCTGTTTTGCAAGTTAAAAGGTTTATTTGAGAATTTAAACAATATATATATATATATCACACTTTATAATAAATTAATAATTGAATATTACACTTAATCTGAGCAGTAATCAATAATGGATAGTCTGGCACTAGCACACTTGTGAATAGGAACAGAAGAATAAGGTGGTAGAGAATGCTTTATATAAGTTCAGATGGATGTAATGTTGAATGAAAAATGCAATACAGAAAATACTCAATATGATTTCAACAAAACAATGTAATCACTTTTCTCTGGCAATTCACCCCCCCTTTTATGCAATGCAAGGAAATGGAACGACAGCACACAGTTCTCAGAAATGCAATCAAATGTAATTCAGTTCACCCCAGCAAGCTTAGACTACAGAAGTTTGAAACACAGGCCCAAAATGCTTTTATATGTGCTGGCAATGAAGTGAAAAATATGCTAAAATGCTTTTATATGTGCTGGCAATGAAGTGAAAAATATGCTAAAATGCTTTTAATTCCCTCTAGAGGTTCAGGGTGAGTGGTATCTAGTTAATATTAGTCCAGGCTCACTCTAGCAATGATTCAGGGATGGTTCTTAAGAGGCAAACAAATTTTTAGCAAGGAAAGCAAGGAAGCTGCTGTTTTCCCACGTGGAGAAATTTGCAAATCGCGGCAAATTCGCGAGTGCGTTTTTCGCGATTGCGGCAAAAGTGTATGGAATAGGAATGCGGTTCTAGGTTTGTTGAAAAGCCAAGATTCCCAGCTTTCAGAGGAAAGTTACTGCAAGTCTCTAAGACAAACGGTCACGGAGATATGAGCAATATGGTAAAGGTCGTTTTTCAGATTTGAAATTTTAAAAGTTCAAAGTGACAAGTGACAGCTAGCAGCTAGAAATGACAGGTGACAGCTTTACAAAATGACAGGTGACAGTTAGGAGGCAGTTCTACTTAGATTAAAATAGATTGAATTATATTATTTTAACTAAGAGATTGGTTCTGCACAGTTCTGCTAGGTACACACAATATATTTTTGAAATAAATGGGCCTCGCCACGGATCTGGTCAACAGGTTTTCTTCACTCGCCACGGACGGTCTCTGCGCACAGCGGTCTGGGTCAGCTCTGCTTCTGGATCTTTCTGCACAGCTTTCTCTGGACCCAGCGCTGATCTGCACGGCTCCTGGATGCTGCTATCGCTGTTAGGTTTGCTGGACGCTGAGGCCCACTGAGAAGAGTTCTCAGTTTGTAGGTTTAGGCCCTTGCTTTGAGTCCTGAATCAAGTTCTTTGGAGTTTTAAAGTCTAAGTGTGGAATCTAGTATCTTCAGGATGTTGTATGGTCCGGCAGAGCGCGTTGCAGCAAATGGAATTGAATGTCCCTATCTGTCCTGAATGTCTGCTTTTATGTGTTTTGAAAATGGGTGGAGAGGCTAGCTTCCTAGGCCCTACCCCTCTCCACTTGTCATTGGCCACTTCCTCCTCTTCCCCTTGATTGGGGGAAGCAAATGAAGTGTCATCATGATGAGGTCTGTTTATGATACAGAGTACCCACCCCTGTCAACTTTACACACAATCTATATTTGCTCAAAAAGACATATTTCATAGATACACAGTGGTTTGACATTACATGCACCCATCACATATCACATGAGATATACCCTGTTCAAATCTGCTCTTCCTGGGAGCTTGCACTCAGAAATGGCAACATTTGCACTTTTTAACTGGTTTCGTAATATCGGACATTGCCCCAAATTTATACACATGTGCGCAAGGAGTATGGACATTACTTGATGAAGTGTCAGATTTTTAACATGCATACATTTTAAGTAATACCCTCTTAACTGCTAGCTTGCCCCCAGATCATGCCACCGGTTCTAAAAACCTCTTAAAATGTGGGCAGAAAAATCACAAGAATTATGGTATCATTTAAATAATTATGACAAGTCCGTACTATGAGTTATTCATCTTTTTCTAAGACCATATTCTGGCTACAGGGGTGTGTCTTTTCAGGTCACATGGTACAGAAACCAGTCTTTCCACTTTCTTCAAGCTCAGCCTCTGTCTCCAGTTTCTCCCCCTCCCAGTTTCTGCCAAGCCAGCTTGCTCTCACATGCAGTGCTCCTCCCCTTTCCTTCCAGGAGGAAACCACTTTTACGGCCCCCATAATAAAACATTTGCCTGGGCCCTGGAAGGCCCATTGTTCAAGAGGAAGCCATTTATGGCCACTTCAATAAACCCTCTGCCTGGGTCCTATGTTTAGTCTCTAGCAGTCCCTTGGTAATTCAATCAGAGAAGTGTCATATCCCTTTTGGTGGGAACAGCAAAAGGCAGCTAGGCCTGGGAACACAGCAGTTGTGCAAGTCTCAACTCCTGTCGGGGGTAGCTGGTGGGAAGAATTCAGTTCCTTAAGCCAGGCCCCAGCTAATGTCACTTTTAGTTACCCAGTTTTCTGCATTCAAATAAAACTAACCATTTTTACATATGCAGCTAGAATGCTGATTCTGAGTTTAAAACTATGACATTTAAACAATTGCAACCTATGTGACACTCAAAAGTAGGTCACTCATTTCTTTTAAACATTTAGGTGTTTAGTGTCTTTCAGTCCAAATTTACTTAAACTGCTGAAATCCACAGCTCAGCCAGTCTTGTTATAAACCTTCAAGTCACTTCAGAATATAACTTTACATTGTATCCACCTCTCAGTAAGTCTTTCTTTGGCCTGCTTTGGGTTCATTTATTCAGTTTTACACAAAGTCTGGTGGTTTTAAAACGGCGACTTTCTGATAGTGGTGAGTACTGGTAATGCAACCATTTTTGGGATTTTTCTTGGATTAATGCATTCCAAACAGGAATGGTTCTTACATGGTAGTAAATCCTTGCTTAACATTGTTTTGATGGGGCTCCTTACAGTAAGATGGTTATGTGGAACCCCACAAAAGGGTTGAATCTTTAAAGTGGTCCAATGAGTCACGATTTCAGCAACTTTTTGACATCAGTAACAGTGGATTTTGTTAACAAAGATCTTTCTTTACACTGGTGGGTGGCAAGTTAGGTAACCATTTTGGTGTGCGCACAAACTGCGTGGTTCTCCTGGATTCTGGCGCACTTGTGGGCTTTTTGGCCATCTTGGATTTTCTAAGCCCACAGCACCAAATGTTGCAGCATGATAGCTCAAACGTGGGTCAGGACACCCAACACTCCTTTAGCTGGATGTATTACAACTACCCTTCTCACATTTATCTGCTCCCTTAACCTCCAGGCTAGAATTATTTCAGCTCGTTCCCCCTTCTTCATGTATTTCTGTTTGAGGAACCACAACTTTCATTCTGTTTGGTGAATCAAAAGGGCTTTCAATTTGGCTTTGTATTTCTGGAGGGATCACCTGGCAGCATTTGGGACTTAAATTTCCCCCATGGTTGCAGTTTTCCATTTTCCCCCTAATAGCCAGCACTTGCTCTGCTTTTTCTCTGTTTTTCTTGGCCCCCATTCCTATCAGGTTGCCTCAGATTGTAGCCTTAAATGCCTCCTAAATGCTCAGAATGCCCACTTCACCATTCTCGTTAAAATTAAAGAATTCTCTAATTGACTTCAACAGGATTTGTGAAAGCTCCTTATCGTTTAACAACACGTCGGGACAGGACCATCTAGTAATGTGTTTATCTGGTGACCCTTCTCCTATTCTAATTTTCACCTGATCGGGATCTGACCATGGTATTGACTCTGTGGATGATTCTGACAATCTGTTTTAAAGGACTTTCAAAGAGGAAGTAGTCGATTCTTGAGACTGTGCCGTGCACTCGTGAATAGTAGGTAAACTGGGGTCCCAAACACACACATGGGTATGAGAGTCCACCACCCCCAACTCTGCATTGGTCTGCTGAAAACAGAGAGCCTTCTTATATTGCATTTGGGATGCTACATGTGGGTCTGCTATTTTCCTGTCTAGGTCAGGTTCCAGGACCATATTAAAGTCACATCTTATGATCAGGGAGCCTTCCACAAATCATCGATCTTGCCCTTCACTACATCCCAAAATTACTCGTGCCTGTCATTCAGACAGTACAATGAAACCAAGGTGACCACATTTCCTTTAACTTCCCCCTTGACCATCACAAATCAACCCCCAGGATCTTTCAATTCCGCCTTCAAAACAAAATTTTGTTTGCTAGCCACTATCACTACCACCCCCTTTAGATAGACTTGAAGCATGGAAGACTTTATCTATCAACCTATCTTCCAAAACCAGTTCTCTTCCCCTCTGCCAGTGTGTCTCCTGCAGAAACATGAGCTCTAGCTTTTTGCCCCTCCACCTAAAAAGTACAGCATTGATGGCTATGTATATTTGTCTTGTTTGTTTCTCAGTGTGGAAATCCCACAGTGTGGGGAGAGACTTTATGCTCAGCCAGCACACCCAAACTCATTTGTGGACAACTAGAGAAGGATCCTTGCACATACATATAAAAAAAATTGACAATCAATACCAGCTCCTGAGGAATGTTCAACCACATAGTAGGATAAAGAACAGAAACACGTTGAGCAACAGCTCCTGTATTTTACAAAGCTCTATGTATCCACTCCTAGTATATATGTGTGATCTGTGATTATATATGGATTAGTATGATTAATTGATTTGTCTACTAATTTATCACATACAACCAGCTCTACTATATATTAAGTTTGGAGTCGCATCTGCACTTCATTCATCTGCAACACTTTTAGCACTTTAATTGTATTATTAATGAGCCATTGAATTTGTGAGCTCCTGTTTTAGAATCATTGTTTAATTGTTATCACTGTGATTTGTCATGATTTTTAACCACTGGGAGTTTATAATGATTTAAGCTTTTCTATATTTGTATTGTTTTAGCATTATTTTGCATTTTTTCCTCGGTTGGTTTCCCTTCCACTGCGCATACTCTGCCTTCCTGACCCCCGTTTTTGTCTAATTGCAATTGGAGAATGCCCCATGGAAATTAAAATGTAATGTGCAAATAACGTGATTGTTTGTTTCTCTCCCCAAAAATATAGTCTCCTAATTTCTCGATTAGACCATATGCTTTTTGCTAATGATTTGAGCATTTGCGAATAGAGAATTGTGGATTGGGGCATCCACTGTATGTTTATTTTCTCAGATCGGTACCAGTTTAGATTTATTCTGGCCTTTGAGTCTTTGGAGTCAGATAAATTTGAGGTCACATATACCTTCCATAATCTCATTCTACCAATGACATTTGTCATGAATCATCAGCTGGTCGGGTGCACTCCTTTTCAGCATCTAAGGCTATCATATTCATCACATCCTTTTCAAGTGGGGATTCTCAATCAGATGGATCACAGTTATCATGGGTTTTCTTCCTTTATATGAACCCTGATTGCTCGGAGGGGAGAATATAAAAAATAAACAGACCTAGATGGGGACTGTATTTTCAATTTCTGATTAGATACCTTTTTAGGCACATTTTTAAGGAAAGTGGTCTCTCATAAACTGAATGAATAGATAAAAAGTCAAAAACATGTCTCTGTTTTTCAATCTGGATATTGTTCTGGGTGTGACACGAAAACAGCAGCTCTGCACATTGTAGACAGTGGGCGTCATTACGAGGTTGGAGGTAAGGGGTTACCGGCACCGGTAAGGATGCCGGTGCCGGTAACCCCTTACCTCTGTATTCCAAGGTCCCTTAGCGGGTCCCACTAAGGCCGACTGGTTTTACCAGCCCCCCTTAACGGGAGCCGCTAAAGGACCATGGAGCTAATAACGGGCCCGCTATTTGCGGGCCCGCTATTAGCTCCTTCCCCATTCCCATTGAGCCCTATGGGTCCTCGGATGGGAATGGGGAATGGTTTTCAGAATGGGGATTTACCGGTCCTCCAAGGTTGGAATGACCCGGTATGTCCCTATTCCGACAACCCCGACCCGGAATGCGGTAAGGGGGTAGCCATGGTGCTAATAGCACCATAGCTACCTCCAACCTCGTAATGAGGCCCAAAAGATCCTGGACGATGAGGTACTTACCTCGATTTGTCCGTTGAATTCAACATGATTAACCATGTGGCACTGCTTGAAACATTATCACATCAGATGGGGTTCAGAGGCTTAAGGGCTAACTCACAGATTGGATGTGTTGCGCTCTTTTCTAGCCAACTGTCATCAGGTCGTTTCTGATGATCAAGCATGCTCAGATCTAGATCCACTTCCATTTGAAGTGCCTCAAGGGTCAATCCTGTCACCTAGACTTTTTTCATTTTCATATGGAACCACTAGGAAATGTGTGTGTCAAATATAATGTTTGTGTGAACCAATATGCCAACGATGCATGGCGCTTTATTAAAATGTCATCGTAAGGACATATGAAATGTCCTTACGACAGGAGTGTAAACAAGACATTAAGGGCCTCATTGTGAGGAAGGCGGTAGGGGGTTAACGGGACCGTTAGAGCTGCCGGCCCCGTTAACCCCCTACCGCCTCATTACGAGGTCTGCTCGCGGGACCCTCTAAGGACGCCTGGTAGAACCAGGCATTCTTAGTGGGTTCCGCGAGCAAACCAGGATGCTAACAACGGGCCCGCCATTAACAGGCTCGTTGTTAGCATCATCCCCATTCCCATTGAGCCCTATGGGGGCTGAAATGGGAATGGGGATGCATTGGGTCCGGGTTCCCTGAATGGAGAAATACCCGGCCCTTCAAGGTCAGAATGGCCCGGTATTTCCCCATTCAGGGAAACCGGACCTGGTAGCCATGCCGCAAAACAGCGGCATGGCTACCTCCTTCCTCATAATGAGGCCCTAAGACTTGGATGACATCTCATTTTTTTTAAACTAAACCCTTTGAAAACCGAGTTGTTATTATTTTCATATTCTTCTCCCAAAACTGCTTTTTTTTAAACAGTGTTCTAAATCAAAAATTCCCTGAGCTTTTTTGGAATTTGCTACCTGCAAAATAATCGGGTTTTATATTAGATTCCCATCTTTCATTAGTGCCACATATAAATAATTTAGTGAAATTGGCACAAATTACCATCATTTTTCCTTGAGAACTGTCAAAGCCTTTCTTTCTATAGCTCTCTTTCAACTATGATATGACATGGCATTTGTAACACACCTACCTATACACAAGTGTTTCAAGGCGTGACAAGGCAAAGAAGGGGGAACAGAGGGAGGACAAAGACAGCGATCTTACTAGGCCAAGTGACATTGAGATCGTGCAAGTGCAGGGGAGGGGGAGGGGAAAAGTGCCAGGGGAAAGGGGAAGGGCAGTGCTGTACATGGGATCAAAACAATAACAAGAAGTGAGGCCAGCAGGTGGCTGGTGCAAGGGTAAGTGCAGACAGCAGGTGTTCAAAAGTGCAGGTAGGGGGACTGTATGGTTACAGATACAGTCCCAATGTCATGGGTATCAGGCAGGTAGTTGGGGCAAGCTGGGTGGAGGCTTGGCAGGCCTGGCATAGGCACACAAAGAACCCATAGCAAATCCCTTCTTTAATTCCTTCCTAGTGTTTGTAGTAACTTCCTGGTTACTACTTCCTGTTGCCAAACAGGAAGTGCATGATGATTCATGAGCTCTCTAGTGTTTGGGTGTGGCCGGCTATGTAAGCCACACACAAGATTCTTCCAGTGCTTTGTGTTGCTTACTGTGAGCTGTATCAGCAACACACCTGTCGTGCTCTGGATCTGCCAGCTTCTGCTTACCTGCTCCGGATCATCCTGCTTCTGCTTACCTGCTCCGGATCTTCCTGCTTCTGCTTACCTGCTCCAGATCATCCTACTTCTGCTTACCCACTCCGGATCATTCCGCTTCAGCTTACCTACACCGGCACCTGTAAGAACAAAGAAGAACTGTGTTAACACGTGCACATCAGTAACACTGCGCATACTCACCGAATCTTCCCGTGAGGCTGCAATCCAGTTCAGTTGATCGCACAAACCCCTGCAAAAGAAAGAAGGGACATTATTCATTGCGCTCTCCACAATAACGCAGACACTTATTTCACTGCACTCGCGGTGCATACTTACCAAAAGCCTCTGTGTATACTTACCCAACCACTAAGTCTTCCATACTCCTGCAAGGGAAAGGGAGAGACATTACCAGGCTCGATCGAATTGAAGGCGCTACGCAAACCTACCAGCAGCTATCTTCTACACCCAGCGCTACTCACCCACAAAAATACCGGCAAACAAAGACAATACAGACAATTTTGGACACTCAACATTCTCCGCGCAATGTTCACTTGTGGGAAGGACTTTCTAGCCAGTGAAGAAATTGGCACCTTACACACTCGGCCTCACTGTGAAGGCATAAAACAGAGCTTAGCATCTGAACTCAGCCCACATACATTGGCACCAATCACATGAGTGAATCGCGCCCATGCGAATGCAGGATGGAGTGCACACCCTACTAAACATTAGGCAAGCCCATAGGGGGACATCACTGCACACAGTAAAGAGAGGGGAAGAGCCCATGGGGAATCAGGTGAATTCAGGTCTGAGTGTACACCTTGTATTTGACAGGTATTCCTCCGGGTGAAACAGGGGAAGTGAAGACTCGGGGTCAAGGGAGGCTCGTCCATCGCTCCTGCACAGACACAGGTGAGTGTGACACCCAAGTTAAAGGGAATACTAAGTATTGTCACAAATATATTTCTGAAATTCCCTTTTAGTAGGCCTGCCCAAAGCCCCCTTGACCCAGTTTAAGGAGCCAGGAAATTAGATGATGTTTCATCAATTTTTAAATTTTCGCATTGGCTTCCACTTCAGTCAACAATTCATCCTAAATGAATGATCCGTCCACTTTCAGACCCCTTCTTATCTAGCTGACAAATAAAACATTTCTGAAGGTGTCATCGTAGACATGACTATTTCCGTCTTCAGGTACTGAGGGTAAAAATCAGCTTTGCTGAATCAATCTTTCTGTGGTGCAGCTCCAAACTGTTTGAATACTCATCCTTCCGAACTAGGATTGATGCCTGAATATTTCAAATTTTGTAAAGCTTTAAAATCTTGGTTCTGAAATGTTGAATTAGAATTCCTGAGTTTGCTTTGTTATATATTTGCTGGTTCATTCATGTTAGGGATGAATTTTCATTTATGTGCTAATTCCCTTCAACCTTAGAGACCCCCAGCTCCTTTGCTGGATTTAGGAGTTTTTAATTTCTACCCTGGAGCAAATGAAACCTTTTTCTCACTCTCTCATGTGTTTTTACCTGATTTTGATTTTGTGTTTTTACTGTTTTTGGAGTCTGACAAACTCCATAGGCATCTGCTTTTTGTATGGTGACACACAGCACCTTCAGTACAGTGTCACTGGGAAATCCTTACGGTTTAAATACCTTTTCTTGGGTGAACTGCAGTTCCAATGAAGTTGAATTTAATGACCTTTTCTCTTTGTGGCTCCAGCACACCCTATCTTATGAGGAGTGCTCGGGGCTACTTAGTAGCCACTTATCTTACATTCTCATGTAACATTTTAATGTCACCCGCAATACTTTAAATGGCTACTGGCAGTGGTTTACTTTTTCCTACCATTGTGCTTTTCTACCACAGGCTGAACCCTCAGCTGCAGTACAGCACCCATGGGTGACCATTTAGTCAAAATGGCCCGTCTTCTTTTTTTTGCCATTTTCTGTTCATGAGGTCTTTCTTTGTTCTGTGTGTTTAGATAGGTTTGAGATCTTTGTTTGTCTTGCCTTTGGCAGGGGTCAGCCCTGAAACCTGCCCCTGGCTCCAGTGTGTCTGAAAGGACAGGATGTGAGGGAGGGTCCTGAAACTCCCCTGTCCTTTGTCTTGAGGAATGCCTCAATGCGACTAGTCCTGTTTAATTGACAGCCTAGGCTGTGCATGAATGGGAGAAACTTGCTTAAAAGGCAATGGTTTTTGCGACTTTAGTCAGAGACGATCCCTTGGAGAAACACCCGACGAAGAAACCATGAACAAAGCCTGCTGCAACCTCTTGGACCTTTGAATTGCCTGGTGAACCCCTGCTGCTCCTTATTCACTTCAACAGAGAAGCTCCAGATGGAACAACTTCTCCCCTTGGGTTAGTGCGACCAACTAACCCATAGACAAACTCCACTGGACCACCTTCCCTGACTTGCTGTGCCTCACCATTGCTGCGGGAGCCCAATGCCAGGGGTAGAGTGTCTGCAGTCGAGTGCAACGTCTGCCACGGAATGAATCCAGATAGAATCTCCAGGAGACTCCTAAGGACCATACAGAAGCAGGACCTCCAGATCCAGAGTACCATCACCAAAGTGCAGGACCGAAGGAGCGAAGAGAGTCCAACCAGTGTCCGAAATCTGCATCAGTGCTGTTTGCTAAACGCTGAAACCACGAAGTGCCGTTGAATTGGAAAGAGCCTGTAGCTGCTAACAACCTCACAAGTACCGCCGTAGGAGCCCTCCAGATGTCCTCCCACTTGTCCCCATGACTGAGGCTTAGGAACCAGGATCTGCACCACTGTAGCAACTCAGAATCCAGCTGGACAACTCTTCCTCTAACCAGAGGTACTGTATAGGCTTGGGGTACTTACCTTACTGCCTTTAGTCATGCTTTTCTCACTGGGGAATTGCATTGGCTTACCTTTTCGATTTGATTTCAATTCCCTCCTCACAAGTACAACAGCTTGTGGAACTACAAGTGATTTTTCTGAACTCTCTAACTTTGTGCAAGACTTTAATCCAAGAAGTTCATCAGATCCATACACTGTACTCCAATGACTTTGGCTGTTCTGGCTCCCTAAAGGCACTCTACTAAATCCATTGACTTTGATATTGTGCGCCCCTCATAGGTGGAAGCTTGTTGTGTACCGGTACGGATGGGAAAGGCTTATCTAGACTTCATTGGAGGATTTAGCTGTCCTCACATTTACTGTTCTAACATGTTTACTTCCCTAACCCTTTCCTTTCTGCAACTTAGAGTCTACAAAGGTATATTTGTGTGATACAGAAATGCAAATACTAGCCTTGTGATTGAAGTCAATCAGGGTGTAGGAGTAGTGTATGAAACATTACCAAAGATTAGCCCCTGGCTTTTTTTGAAGTAATTGTAAAGTGTATTTAAATTGTTACAACACATTGGGCCTCATTACACGGTAGGCGGTAAGGGTTTACTGGTACCGGTATTTTACCGGTACCAGTAAACCCTTACCGCCTTACTATGAGGTCCCTTTGCGGGTTGGAGAATTTAACGCCTGCTTTTTGCAGGCGTTAAAAACCAACCCGCAAAGGTACCAAGGAGCTAATTACGGTACCGCAATTTGCGGTGCCGTAATTAGCACCTTCCCCATTCCCATTATGCCCTATGGGGCAAAAATGGGAATGGGGAAGGGCAATGGGGCAAGGGGGAATTACCGCCCCACCAACCTTGGAATAGGGCGGTAATTCCCCATTCCACCAAGGCGGTGCTGGTATTTTACCGGCATGGACCAAGGTGCTAGTAGCACCTTGGTCCACCGCCGTCCGTGTAATGAGGCCAATTGCCTTTTTAAAGAATGCTTTTCAAAACAAATGTTAAATAAATAAATAACTATTTATAACTGAAACCTTGAGTGTAAGTGTTACTTGGCTACTTGTAGTTACAGATTTCATTTGTACAGCTCTACAGCTCACATGTACCCCTCTTGAGTTAGACCTGGCTTCTCAATCACACTACCAACTTGTGTAGTACAGACCTGTATCAAAAGGTTGGTTACCTAATACCAAGCAGATACGTGTTGTGTAGTCTCACACAGTGTGACTGCACCAATTCCTACCTAACAATTTATAAATCGGTTATTATCTGTATTTTGCATAAATGGTACAATTATTGTATTTTGTATATGTTGACGCTGGAAAGCAGTGTGTTTCACTTGGTGGCTGGTTCGCACTATTGAAACATTTTACATTAAATTAAATCAATATTTGGCATGATTTTGTCAATCCTAGTTCCCAGAATCCTTGTGAAAGGTTTGATGTCAGTCCTGACCAGAGCAGTGGAGCAGTTTAATGCACAACTTGTAGTGTCTTTACCTGGTTTATATATCAGGGAGATGTCTTCTTCACACATTGAGGGACCCTTGGACATTGGTGAAGGAGTCCCTCAATATAAGGGAGGAACGTCAACGGTTTGTGGAGGAGTTGCAGACAGTGATACAATGTTTTAATCCGTCATGGCACATATGAATCTGTTAATGAGACTAGTGATGCCACCATAAGTCAGATAGAAAATAGTTTAGAGGGAAGCATGGCCAGCCACTGATAAACAGTGCAAGCAAGGGAACGGATATTCACGGCAGTTGTAGATGTGTACCCTAGAAAGACTGATTGGGAAAAAAAATCAAACTGTAAAGAGAATAATGGCGAATCTCCAACCAACTAATTATCCAAACTGAAGGTGGTATTCATGTATCTTTCTGTTATTATTAAGCCAGAGGAAACAGCTCTGGAATCCATAGCAAAGGTGTATTTGCAGGCTTTCTCCCAAAGGTACAAGCGTAGCTTAAGAATCCGTGTATAGGCTGGCATACTAAACCGCTAGAGTATTTGGTGGCGGTGGCCAATCATTGCTTCACTTGCCAAGCACGTCTTTATAGTTTGCAGGGACAGGTGCATGAACGACTTCAGGGTGCAGCACATTATCAGGGAAATCAGGCTCAAAGTGGGGAAGAAAAAGAGGACGAGGAAGAGGTGGAGTGCAAGGGGTCCCGTCAGGATATCAAAATCAATAGAGGGGATATGTTGGACATCCACAACTTCAAAGAGAGTGGGCACAGCAGAAATGGGGGCACAGGTGCAACAGGGAGGTTGGAGCAACCAACAGGCCCAGGCAGCCATGGGATCAAACCCTTTATTTTGTAGCTATTGTGAACAGGAAGATCATTGGAAGAATGAGCGCCCATTTATGTTACAGAGGTTACCACTGCAAGACAATAATATCTCAAGAACATGCCTGTGCTACAACAGGGAGGGCCGTTTCAAATGCATTCAGGGCCGGCTGAACCAATGCCTCAGTTTCTGAATCCAAATTCGAATCCCTTCATCCCCAGAGACCCGTCAGGGGCGAGTGGGGACTTCAATGGATTCTGACAATCCGAAGGGGAGAAGACCTGGAAGCACACATGGTTCCCGTTGATCAGGATGGTCACTATGTTCACTGCAGTGTGCAAGGGATATCAAGACCAGGTTTAGTAAAAAAAGACAAATGAGCCAATAGGTCTGCCTTACTAATGAATATATTTTATCATGTCCCAACATATGGAGAAACAGTAAGGGCAGTGGGTACCTTGAACACCACTATCGTACACCCAGTAATGGATGCTTTGCCTGTCACTCCGGGACCCATCACAGAGCAACATTCATTTTTATTGATTCCTACATCACCTGTAAATCTTTCAGGGAGAGATCTGCTATATGAAATAACATACACTATTTATTGCATGCCAGATGTTTTTTTTTTTTTTAGTGTGCCCTCAGGTAATGGGGTAGCAGTGATGGCTGCATTAATGGAACCAATGGAGAGAATGTAGTGGAGAAAGAGGAGCAGTAGTCAGAGGACTTACAAGAACGAATTGATTCTATACCAAAGAGCCCATAATAATGAGAGGGGTTACATCCATACGTTGAGCCAGTGAAAATAAAAGTAGATCCATTTAAGAGATTACCCCGCACATCTCAGTACCCTCTAAAACAAGAGGCAGAAGAAGGCATCACCCCAGTCATTGAGTCCTTGCTGAGTCAGGGAATTATTGTACCAACCAGCAGTGTGTCTAATACTCAAATTTTACCTAGAAAAAGCCTTGGAGGGAAGTTTACCGATGTATGCGGGATAAAAGGGCTATCAATAATCTGTTTCATTCCCTGTGGTCCCAAATCCTAAATCCAGCTGCTATATTGTTCTTTATACCACCAGAGGCTACCCATTTTACTGTGGTTGATTTATGTTCAGCATTCTTTTCTGTCTCTATGCAAAAGGACAGTCAGTATCTGTTTACATTTTCACATAGGGGGACCCAGTATACATGGCCGCATTGCCCGCGGGCTACACAGAGTCCCCTACCCTCTTCTTGAAACAACTAAAGAACGATTTGGACCATATAAAATTGCCAGTAAAATCCATATTGGTACAATATGTTGATAATTTGTTGATAGCCTCTCCTTAATATGAGGCTTGAAAAGAAGATACTAGACTTTTACTGGCCTGGTAGAAAAATGTCATAAAGGTTCAACAAAGGAGTATGTGTTCCCCTAGGGTCATGTTATCATAAAAGGATGTTGGCTGATATCCAGTGCTCGAAAGGCGGTTCTGTATGATACACTGAAGCCTCAGACTATAACTCAAATGCAAGCATTTTTACTGGGATTTGCAGAAATAATCAAACCAATCCAGAACTAAACTCCTCTAAGCATGGTAAAGCCATTGCAATTGACACCTGAAGCCGAAGAGAATCCCCAGCTGAAACCCCTGCCCTGGGGCTGCCAGATTATAAAAAGGGATTTACCTTGTACTGTCATGGGAGAAATGGGTTTGCTCTAGCAGTCCTTAGTCAGACACATGGAATCCATGATATACTTGTGGCATACTATTGCAAGGTATTAGACCTGGTTGCAGCAGGGATGCCGCCTGTTTTCAAGCAGTGGCTGCCGCCTCCGTGGCAGTGGAGTCGAGTGAGGATATAGCTCTAGGATCGCCTTTAGAGGTGGTGGTGCCATAAGCTGTGATGTCATTGTTGCTGAAGATGAAGACTCAGCATATGTCTGCCTTGAGAGAAAGTAAATTTGAGATGCTCTTACTGAATTCTTCCAATATTACTCTGATGAGATTCTCAGTTCTGAATCTGGCATCATTGTCACCCACTCCCCTAGAGGGAGAGCGAAATGATGTCATCACACGTAACAGTTTAACAGTTATTGATTGTCTGGTGAAGCCCCATACAGATCTTTCTGATGTACCATTGACTGATCAGGACCTCGACTAGTTTGTGGACGGATTGCGTTTCAGGAATCAGGAGGGGCACGTGTGTCTAGGGTATGACGTATATACTCTTGATGATGTGCTGGAAAGTGCTAGATTACCTCAAGTGATTACAGATTGGGTTTCTGAGTTAGTGACCCTCACATGAGCCTGCTGGCTGCTGACTCAACAGTCAGTTAACATGTACAGAGATTCAAGATATTCATCTGGCATCAGCCATGACTATGGTCAATTCTGGAAACAGAGTGGTTTCATGACATCAACCAGCACACCTATAAAAAAACAGTCAGAATGTGTTAGCCCTTCTAGATGGCATAATGTTACCTGAGTGGATTGCAATCCTAAAATGCACCGCTCAACAAGTGTTGGATGTCCCAGTCAGTAGATGGAATGATTTCGCTGATAGACTGGAGACTGCTTTAGAAGATAGTGAGATATATGTATTACCAGTTCAGATAGTGCAGGAAAAGACACCCTACAAAACCTTGGAAGAAATTGCACAAATACAGGAGAATGCACAACCTAGTGAAAAGGCAAATTGGATTAGTAAAGGTTGCTGGCTGCCTCAAGACTCTCTGTGGAAAGATTAACAGGGTCGGTTAATGGCTTCAAACATTTTAAAATCTAATTTTCTCAGCATATACCATGGATTGAAGCATGTAGGTAGAGACGAAATGACAATGTTAATGGGATAAACCAGGTGTGCGCCAGAATAGAGTATGATGGTTGAAGAGTATTTTCAGCTCAGTGTAATCTTTTTGCAGAACAATGTGGGGAAATTGTGGCAGTCAGGCCATTGCACATCCTCCTTCTTATGGTCCATTTATGGGATTACAGATCGATTTTCTACAGTTGACTAAGTGCAACCATTGGCAGTATCTACTAGTAATAGTCGATGTGTTTTTTGGGGGGGTGGAAGCCTACTTCTGCAGAAAAGTGAATGGACTGTGTCTTGATTTGGAATACCTGTATATGAACAGTGATCAGGGGACACATTATGTGAATAATATCATTAAAACAGTGTTATCCATATTGAAAATTCAACAAAATGTGCATTGTCCCCACCATCCCCAGTCAGCAGGGGCAGTGGAGAGACGGATGGAGTTTTAATGAACCAATTGACTAAACTCTGTCAAGAAACTGGGATGAAGTGGCCAGAAAGAAGCCCTCCCATTGGTTTTGTTCAGTATGAGACGTACCCCTGCTAAGAAAACTGGTTTGAGTCCCTATGAAATTCTCTATGGAAGACCTATGAGATTGCCTGTTGACCCACCGGTCAAAGCTGTGCCAATGATTTGCAATTGTCAGATGATCGATTGTTGGAATATGTCAATTTTTTAATGTCTTCTGTCAGTCTCATTCACAATCAGGTCCAAGCTGCTCTGCCAAGGGAGCCCGACTCTCCAGGTCATTCCCTACAGCCCAGCGACAGTGTATTGATAAAGGTCCACCAGAGAAAGACAGCACTAGCCCCGCGTGGAAGGGGCCCCTCATCGCGCTTCTCGTCTCAAATTCGGTTCAGGGGCACCCAACATTAGTCCATGTGAGTCACTGCAAAAGTGCAGTAAACCTTAATGTGTAGGTTCTATTGCTTTGCTGATTTGCTTATTGGTGTTTGCCTTAGCTAATACAGTTAAAGGGGAACGCAATTCCATTTTGCATACCATATTAGCTATGAAGAATGTGACTAACGTAGTAACTACCAGTGATGTAAGAGCATCACTGTGTTATAGGAAACAACAGATAGTACATTGGCGAGGTGGAACCTGTGATTTTAACAGAGCCCTGGAGTGTCGGGTGGATCTTTGTTTGGGATTTATACCACGGCCAGCCGAATGTTCAGTGGTGTAAGTGCCATCTTCCTGTGAAGCTCTGCCCAATTGGATGAGTGATGAAGATTATCTAAAGGTGTTGAACTTGGAATTGCAAGAGCCCACAGTGAGACTCCAACTTAACCTTAGATCTAACAGACCTAACAGATCTGAGTATAACCACTAACATTCCTATGACTGTAACCATTAAACCAACAGTGTTGTATCCTGGCACGTCACATGTCTCTGATCTAATCCGTTACTGCCAATCTGTTTTATTCACTTGGAGGAGGAATACAATAATCTCCAAATTGATGTATTGGTATAGATAGTGGATCGGGACCACAGTCATGACAATACGATGAGAGCTTGGTGGCAATGTAGCCCCAGACTTAAATGGCCATGCATGGGGTGGTGGTCCCAGGGCCATTTGAATTGGAAGATTTTAGTATGGAGTCAGGCAAAGCAAGGATTGCTCAGTATGGTTAGAATGTTATTTACTAACAATGGTAGATGGACAGAATCACACTAGAACAGTGGAAGCATGCACTCATTTCATGGGTGCACAGTGTCAGTTTTTAAATACTTTGAGTAATAGAACCTGCCCTTTAATTTAATTTAGCACTTACCATCCTCAAAGATGAAAATAGGAGAGTTCCCTACGTATACCCAGAGAAAGAGATAGAAGAGTTCCTTATGTATACCCAGGTGCACAATCAACGGTTATGGTCCACTTCAGTGTCGATCCTGAAAGAGCTCGGTACAGGTATATGGTGTTGAATTCAACGTTAGTATTGAATTTTGAAGGGTACACATTTAGAAGCTTTTGTTGGCAAATTAGAAAAGGCAAATGGGCTCATATCAGGGGCAGAGTTGTGGGAATGGAGGTGCACATTGGGAGCAACACATACTCTCAGCCGAATTACCATAGGTGCCTTGCAGAAATTAATGGAAGGTGTCATTATGGAAGGTGTCATGGAAGCTGGAAGGGAGTTGGAATGGGACATGGCGTGTGAGGAAGTATGGGATTATCTGAATGCCCAGCTGACGTCAATCCAAGATGATGTACCCAGACTGTTGAAGAATGACCCTGGATTACCAGAACGAATGGGGCAAGGGAGACATTTCTGAAGTACAGTGGTTGGAGCTGCAAAGAGAAAGAATGGGCCTCATTACGAGGTTGCCGGTCCCGTAACAACGGTAACGGTATGCTTGCTGGTACCGTTGTTATCAGACCGGCAAACTCCGAGTGGTGCCGCGGGTGCCTTTCATTCCACCAGGTCTGCCCTGGCGGAATGAAAGGCACCTGTGAGAACAGCATGCCTGTAGCACCGGCACCGGTGTGAACGGTGCCATTGCTACAGGCATCCCATTCCCATTGATCCCTATGGGGCTGAAATGGGAATGGGGATCTACCTCCACCCGTGAAAGGGCAATTACCGGGTCCGGCGGGGTCAGAATACCCCGGTAATTGCCCATTCGTGGGTGCCAGACTTTTATGCTGGTATGGAGGTAGCCTTGCTGCTCTTACCGGCAAAGCTACCTCCAACCTAGTAATGAGGCCCAATGTGTATTCACTGCAGATAGGGCAATCGGAGGACAATTGAACATGGCCATCAGAATAATACCCGAACCATGGGCAGGGTGCAACTGGGAATGGATAACCCATCACAAATTATGGGAAATTAAGTTACCCAACAATGCCTCTAGTTACCTGATCTCTGCCCCAGGAATGATTTCAGACCTATGGTTTAGTCTTGGGAACTACAGCACGTACAGACCCTTCATTGAAGTGTTTGAGAAAGCTAGGAGGTGGACAGATACTACTGGTTGGAAAGAGGGTGTGCTGGGAAGGTGAAGGGGTTGGACATAGTCTGGCAGGGAGGAGGTTATTTTGTGGTAAGGACCCCTGCATAGAATTGACTGCATCACCATTGTCAGATGTACTTTTTATTATTCACACAGGCTTGCAACAATTTACAGTTTTCTGGTCAGCAACCGAGAAAAGGATGCTGAAGGTATATGTTGAATTTGTTTAAGGGAAGGCCAACATTGGTCCCCTATAGGTTTGATGACCTAGAGAAGGTGGAAGAAGTGGTAAGACACGTAACTGATGTAAGGAAGAGTTGTCAGGTTTTAGACATTGTTTATGAAAGGGAGAAGCAGGCATTTGAGGTAGCACACCAAACACTTAAGATATGCAGTGAAGGAGATCATTTTTTTTTGTGTAGGGTGTGATTGAGCAACCTTACATTACCACCATATTATGTCTCATAGTATTTTCTCTCCTGTTGGTAGGGATGGTGTGGTGTTGCATGAAATCTTACAGCCATCCCAGAGATGTGATGATAAATAACAGACCCACCAGCTTGCCTCCTCTTTGGACGCCCATGACCTAAGCCCTCCCAATTTCTTCCTCATGTTGGGGATTTATGGGAGGCTGTTCAAGTCAAAATTACACCTTTGTGAATGTGACATATTGAAGTGAATACAACATGCAGTCAAATGAGTAAGGCATACACTGAGATGACTATAATACGTATCGAAATGAGTATAACATGTATTGAAATGAGTATGACATGTATTGAAATGAGTATGACATACACTGAAATTCAATGAATAAGACATGCATTGAAATGAATAGGACACACATTGAAATGAATATGACACCTATTGAAGTGAATATGACACACATTGAAGTGAATATGACATGCAATGGAATGAATATGGCACCCATTGAAATGAATATGACACACGTTGAAATAAATATGACACCCATTGAAATGAATATGACACGCATTGAAATAAATATGACACACGTTGAAATAAATATGACACTTTGAAATAAATATGACACCCATTGAAATGAATATGACACGCATTGAAATAAATATGACACACGTTGAAATAAATATGATTCACGTTGAAATAAATATAACACCCATTGAAATAAATATGAGACCCATTGAAATGAATATGACACGCATTGAAATAAATATGACACACGTTGAAATAAATATGACTCACGTTGAAATAAATATAACACCCATTGAAATGAATATAAAACACATTGGCCCTCATTACGACCCTGGCGGAAAGGGTTTTACGCCAGCGTAATGCATGGCGTACCTTTCCGCCTTACTACGAGTTCCCGTAGCGCCATCATGGTTTTTTCGCCTGGTTTTTCCGGGCGGAAAAATCCATGGCGCTACGGGACTTGTTGTTAATTACGCCACCGTAATTTACGGTGGCGTAATTAACGCCTTCCCCACTCCCATTATACCCTATGGGGCAAAAATGGGAATGGGGAAGGGTAAATGGGGATTGGGGACTTACCGCCCCGCCAAGGTCGGGATGGGGCGGTAAGTCCGCCAACCCCCATGGCGGAGTTGGCAGCTCTGCGCCATGGACCATGGTGCAAATTGCACCATGGTCCTCCGCCAGGGTCGTAATGAGGGCCATTGAAGTGAATAGGACACGCATTGGAATGAATATGAGACCCACTGAAATGAATATGACACATGTTGAAGTGGATAGGACATGCAATGGAATGAATATGACACCCATTGAAATTAATATGACACACAGTGAAATAGATATGACACACATTGAAATAAATATGATACCCATTGAAATGAATATGACACACATTGAAATAAATATGACACCCATTGAAATGAATATGACACATGTTGAAGTGAATAGGACATGCAATTGAATGAATATGACACACATTGAAATAAATATGACTCACGTTGAAATAAATATGACACACGTTGAAATAAACATAACACCCATTGAAATGAATATGAAACAGGTTGAAGTGAATATAACATTAATTGGAATAAATATGACACCCATTGAAATGAATATGACACACATTGAAGTGAATATAACATGTATTGGCATGAATAAGACACACATTGAAATGAATAGGACATGCATTGAGATAATTATGACATCAATTGAAATGAATATGACACACTCTGAAGTGAATAGAACATGCAATGGAATGAATATGACACCCATTGAAATGAATATGACACAAGTTGAAGTGAATATAACATGCATTTGAATGAATATACCACGCATTGGAATGAATAAAACATGCGTTAAAATGAATAGGACATGCATTGAAATAAATATGACACCCATTGAAATGAATATGACGCATGTTGAAGTGAATAGGACATGCAATGGAATGAATATGAAACCCATTGAAATGAATATTGCACACATTGAAGTGAATATAATATGTATTAAAAATTAATTTAACATCCATTTGAATGAATAAGTCATTACCTCCATGTCCCCATTCCTCTTCCCAGTACTTACCTTTGAGTATGTTCCATGCTCACTGGAACTCTTTTCTTTTCAAGCTGCCCTCCTCCAATTGGAAGGAGTAATCAGGTGTTCTAGGGCTTTGGTGGTCTTCAGGTCTTCGATCTAGTGGAATGATGTTATGGTTCGGAAAGACAACACCTTGGCTCTTGCTTCCATCAACCATCAGGGGGCTACGGGTCCTGCTCCCTGGAGGATCTGGCTTTGTCCATTTGGACCTGGGGCACGGCACACCTGGTCTCCTTGAGAGTGGTCCATATCCGGGGGGTGGACAATGGAACTGTGGAGTGGCTCAGCAGGGTGTTTCCCGTCTCAGCAGAGATGTCTCTTTGTCCCAAGGTTTTTCAGGATGTGTATCGGTGGTTCGGCATCCCTGGATGGACCTCTTTGCCTCCCCCTGCAACTCTCAACTTTCCTGGTTTTGCTTGAGGACTCTGCCCCCCAGGGGTTTGTGGGGGGGGGTGGATGCTCTTCCCTTGACTTGGCCTCTCAGAGCTTCTTTATGCCTTTCCTCCAAATCCCCTGATTCTGCAGGTCATTGTAACGCTCACCTGACTCCCACGGAGGCGCTGGCCTAGTTTGCGCTGCTGTGACCTCTTCTAAGGTGATGCGCAGGGTTCGGAAGACGGACTGGACCGGGCCCCCAAATCTGGCTTGTCTGGCTCGCCGAAGTATCCTTCTGTAGGTGAAAAAAGGGGATTAACTGTCTGCGGGGTAATGCAATCAGCCTCCCACTTTCCCCTCTCACCCTCCTCGAAACCCTTCTGTGATTCCTCGTAGCGTCTCACCTTAGGGTCTGGAAGGACGAGCTCTCCATCCTGCTTCTGATGCAGGGGCGCGTTGGTATCCAGTTACTTCACTGGATTTTCGGATTGGTGAGAACCAAACTTGCTTGGCTTCCAGGTAAGTTTTTTGATAAGAGGTTCCCCTTGTGTCCATGCATTAATGTTCTAATGTTAGTGTCTTTTTCCCCATAGGGGCCGGGGTACGGAATGCCGGGGAGCAGGCACCGACCCGAGATGAGAGGTGAAATCCTTGTAGAAATCAGGTAAGTCTTTAATGAGCGTTTTTTGGTAATGTCTTTTCATTCGCTCATTATCGCTGATGTCTCTTTTTCCCCTTAGGGGCCGGGGTCCGGAAATGCCAGGATGCGGCGCGGACCCGAAATGAAGAGGGAATGAATCAACAGGTAAGTCTTAACATGGAGATTTAGCTTTCCTTATTCCCTTCTCTCTCTCACCTTTTGTTCTGGTCTTTTTCTCCCTAGGCGCTGGGGCGTGACTGCGAATCCGGATGATCGCTGCTGAACATGGAGGCGCCCTGTAAAGGTGAGTGGAATGCGGCGCTGCAGCGATCGACGCAATGAGCTTTTAAATAAAAGTCTTCCTTTTCAAGATTGTCGGCGAGATGTCTCCGGGATGCGGATTTAGCAGGTAAGGACTTTTCTTTCTTCTGTTCTCTTCTTCTCTTCCTTTGCAGGTGATCCAGGATGCTGGCAGGCGTGGCAGAAGTCAGGATGCAGGAGCAGACACGGTGAGCGTCCAGCTGCTAGATGCAGAACAACGCGAAGCACGTGTGGCTGTTCGGGTGGGGTTTAAATAGCCTTGGAAGAAGTTCCAGGTATGTATCCTTCCTCCAATCAGGTATGTATCCTTCCCCGACCACACCCGGATGGTAAATTAGTCCCACAGGTAAAGTAGTTCCTTTCAGGCCTCAAGGAGGCCGGGATCCTGCAGCATGGTCTGCATCAGGTAAGTGCACCCAAGCACTTCCATAATGAGCCTGGCACCTATGGCGCCAGGACTGATGTCTTTTATGAGCCTGGCGCCATAGGCGCCAGGACACTGTCCAAAGGGCCCCTATATGGGGTTGCTGGGTCCTTCCTTGGGCACTGGATGTCCACTTTCGGGGACGCAGGGCTTGAACCGGCTCCCCGGGAGCGGGCATCATGACAGTCATCAGCACAATCAGATCATCTCCACGTGTGTTTATCCTGGTGGTCCCTTACTGGCCTCAGAGGGGGTGGTTCCTGGGCCTTCTGGAGATGCAGTTAGCTTCTCCTTGGGTGTTGCTCAGGTGGCCGTCTCCATTGCGGGTGGTCAATGTCCCCCTTCTACTCTCTCAATCGGTTGTGGATTCTGGAAACAGAGAGGAGGGATCTCCTGGCATTAGGCCTTTCAGCTGCAGTGGCTGGGATGGTTCAGAGGGCGCGTCAGTCCTCTACACTTAAGTTCTGACCGTCACTGGGCTAATTTTCTGGCTTGGTGTCACCTAAAGTGTGTCCTGGCACTGGAGTATGGCATCCCAGACATTTTGCAATTTCTTCATGAAGGAGCGGAGAAGGGGTTGGTAGTCTCTACTTTCTGTTCTCAGTGGTCTGCTATGCGGGCTTTCCAGGTTTCCTGGTCATCTCCGATAAGGGGCGAGGCTCTGGTCTCAACACTCTTGAAAGGGGTAGCAGGTACTTTGGGCCCAGTTAGGGTTCCCCGTGGGAGCTTCCTTTGGTCATGTCCATATTGCAGAAGCCTCCATTTTAGCCCCAGGAGGAGGTGGAGATGAAATAGTTGTTGCTGAAGACTACCTTCCTGATTGCCATTACTTTGGCTCAGCATTTGGGGGAAATCAGGGCCCTCTTGCGTAGGCCACTGTTTCTAGTTGTCGAGGAGGAGGCTTTGGTGCTGGGCTGTGACCCCTCGTTTGTGTCCAAGGTTGCCTCTTGGTTCCATCGTTCTCAGGAAGTGGTTATCTCAGCTTTCTTTCTTGCTCCGTCCTCTCCTAGGGGGGAGGCTTGGCATTGTCTGGATGCCAAGCAGGCGGTCTTACATTATCTGTCCCAGAGAGAGTCCTTTTGTCTCACTGATCAGGGGGCAGGAGACTGTGGTTGCCAGGCTTCCATTCCAACGATTAGCTGGTGGACTAATCTTTGATTCTATGAGTCTGTGGGCCTCTGTACTGCAGCTTGGGTCCAGGGTCGGTCCACAAGAGGGGTGACCGTCTCCTGGGCAGGCCTGCGGGGGCTACCTTTGTTGGATATTTGCCAAGCTGCCACATGAGCTACACCTAATACATACATTCTGCATTACCAACTCAACATGGAGGGGCTCCAGTCTACGTCCTTTGGTGTGGGTGTCTGGAGGCTGTTTCTGGTTGAGGTGGTGATAGGAGTCATGGTTAGCATGCCTTTGGCTTTTTGCTGTATCTTGAATAAATTGGTGTTGGTTGGGTTTCGCATTACCGTCGGTGTCTGTGTCTTTTGTGGTTGGCATTGGCGTCCTTCCTGTTTCTGCTTTGGTACAACTCAAAGGTAAGTACCTGGATGAGAAAGAGGGATGTGGAGGTAATACTCAGATTACTTACTGGTAATCTTGAATATTCCCCCTCCTCCTCCACCTCTGTCACACCCACGCAGGACCTTTGCTCGGCCCTGGCTGCACACTTCACTGAAAAAACGCAAGACATCCTTTTCTCTCTCACTTCCACACCACATCATACACCAACACTTCTGGAGCCTCCCTTTGCCACTCTACCACTTCTCCTCTCTTCTCTCAATCCCATTACACCTGATGAGGTCGCCAGACAGGTCCGATCTATGAAGGCCTCATCCAAACAGGTGGACCCCTGCCCCTCCAAAACCATTAAGTACAACATTGACTCTCTTTCTCCAGCCTTGGCTGATCACTGCAATCTCTCTTTTGCCACTAGAGTTTTCCCATCTTCTCTTAAGCACTCCATTGTGCACCCTCTGCTTAAGAAACCCTCTGCCGACCCCTCCATTCCAGCAAACTACTGCCCTATCTCTATCACCCCCTTCCTGGACAAACTCTTAGAGAAGCTGGCTATCTCTCAGCTCACCCTCAACACTGAATCTGCTGGTTGCCTCCACGACCATCATTCCTCTTGACCTCTTCTCTGCCTTTGCCATGGTAAACCACAACATCCTGATTGCACGTCTCCGTGACACCCTGGGAATCACAGGTCAGGCTCTGGCGTGAGGGTGTAGAGCAGAGGTAGAGAGGTTGAGAAAGAGGCTATTGCAGTAGTACAGCCTTGAGAGAACCAGGGCTATGGAAACAGTGAGTCGCTGGGGGAAGGTGAGAAAAGTATCACTGAGGAGGTGCAGCTGGTAGCTGGACTTTTTAGAGATGTGCGAAATGTGAGTGAAGGATATAGTGCAGTCAAAGATGACCCCAAGGTGCTTTGCCTCACAGGTGGGTCAGGTGCAGGACCAAGGGAGGCTGACCAGAAAGAGAGTGGGAATGTGGGAGCAGGAGTCCTGATGTGAAAGTGACAATCACACATGCCAGCGCAGCCATGTAGACCTTGAAGAACCAGGGGGCTAAGTTAGAACCCTGGGAAACACCACAGGTTGAAAGAGTGAGAGTAGAAAAAAAAAAGACCCAAGTTCCACCTGGGATGGACGGCCGGAAAAGAATGAGGTTACCCACGCCAGATCCTGACCTGTGATTCCCAGGGTGTCACAGAGACGTGCAATCAGGATGTTGTGGTTTACCATGTCAAAGGCAGAGAGAGGTCAGGAGGAATGAGGACAGAGGGGTGTTAGTGTCGAGATTTAAGAGCAGGTCTTCACAGGTATTGAGAAAAGCGTTTTCCGTTCCTCTGGATGCTCTCTAGCCAGACTGATGGTCGTGGAGGCAACCAGCAGATTCAGTGTTGAGGGTGAGCTGAGAGATAGCCAGCTTCTCTAAGAGTTTGTCCTGGAAGAGGGTGATAGAGATAGGGCGGTAGTTTGCTGGAATGGAGGGGTCGGCAGAGGGTTTCTTATGCAGAGGGTGCACAATGGAGTGCTTAAGAGAAGATGGGAAAACTCTAGTGGCAAAAGAGAGATTGCAGTGATCAGCCAAGGCTGGAGAAAGAGAGTCAATGTTGTACTTAATGGTTTTGGAGGGGCAGGGGTCCACCTGTTTGGATGAGGCCTTCATAGATCGGACTTGTCTGGCGACCTCATCAGGTGTAATGGGATTGAGAGAAGAGAGGAGAAGTGGTAGAGTGGCAAAGGGAGGCTCCAGAAGTGTTGGTGTATGATGTGGTGTGGAAGTGAAAGAGAAAAGGATGTCTTGGGTTTTTTCAGTGAAGTGTGCAGCCAGGGCCGAGCAAAGGTCCTGGGTGGGTGTGACAGAGGAGGAGGGGGAATATTCAAGATTACCAGTAACTAATCTGAGTATTACCTCCACGTCCCTCTTTCTCGTCCAGGTACTTACCTTTGAGTTGTACTAAAGCAGAAACAGGAAGGACGCCCATGCCCACCACAAAAGACACAGACACCAACGGTAATGCGAAACCCACCCAACACCAATTTATTCAAGATACAGCAAAAAGCCAAAGGCATGCTGACCATGACTCCTATCACCACCTCAACCAGACACAGCCTCCAGACACCCACACCAAAGGATGTAGACTGGAGCCCCTCCATGTTGAGTTGCTAATGCAGAATGAATGTATTAGGTGTAGCTCATGTGGCAGCTCGGCAAATATCCAAAAAAGGTAGCCCCCGCAGGCCTGCCCAGGAGACGGTCACCCCTCTTGTGGACTGACCCTGGACCCAAGCTGCAGTACAGAGGCCCACAGACTCATAGAATCAAAGATTAGTCCACCGGCTAATCGTTGGAATGGAAGCCTGGCAACCACAGTCCGCTGCCCCCTGATCAGTGAGACAAAAGGACTCTCTCTGGGACAGATAATGTAAGACCGCCTGCTTGGCATCCAGACAATGCCAAGCCTCCCGCCTGGGAGAGGACGGAGCAAGAAAGAAAGCTGAGATAACCACTTCCTGAGACCGATGGAACCAAGAGGCGACCTTGGGCACAAACGAGGGGTCACAGCCCATCACCAAAGCCTCCTCCTCGACCACTAGAAACAGTGGCCTACGCAAGAGGGCCCTGATTTCCCCCAAATGCTGAGCCAAAGTAATGGCAATCAGGAAGGTAGTCTTCAGCAACAACTATTTCATCTCCACCTCCTCCTGGGGCTAAAATGGAGGCTTCTACAATATGGACATGACCAAAGGAAGCTCCCACGGGGAACCCTATCTGGGCCCAAAGGATGTGTACCTGCTGCCCCTTTCAAGAGCGTTGAGACCAGAGCCTCCCCCCCTACCGGAGAGGACCAGGAAACCTGGAAAGCCCGAATGGCAGACCACTGAGAACAGAAAGTAGAGACCACCAACCCCTTCTCCGCCCCTTCATGAAGAAATTGCAAAATGTCTGGGATGCCACACTCCAGTGCCAGGACACACTTCAGGTGACACCAAGACAGAAAATTAGCCCAATGACGGTCAGAACTTAAGTGCAGAGGACTGACGCGCCCTCTGAACCATCCCAGCCACTGCAGCTGAAAGGCCTAATGCCAGGAGATCCCTCCTCTCTGTTTCCAGAACCCACAACGGATGAGCGAGGAGAAGGGGGACATTGACCACCCGCAATGCAGACCGCCACCTGAGCAACACCCAAGGAGAAGCTAACTGCATCTCCTGAAGGCCCGGGAACCACCCCCTCTGAGGCCAGTAGGGGACCACCAGGATAAACACACGTGGAGATGATCTGATTGTGCTGATGACCTGCAGAATCAGGGGATTTGGAGGAAAGGCATAAAGAAGCTCTGAGGGGCCAAGTCAAGGGAAGACCGTCCACCCCCCACAAACCCCTGGGGGGCAGAGTCCTCAAGCAAAACCAGGAAAGTTGAGAGTTGCAGGGGGAGGCAAAGAGGTCCATCCAGGGAATGCCGAACCACCGATACACATCCTGAAAAACCTTGGGACAAAGAGACATCTCCGCTGAGACCGGAAACACCCTGCTGAGCCGGTCCATAGTCACATTGTCCACACCCCGGATATGGACCGCTCTCAAGGAGACCAGGTGTGCCGTGCCCCAGGTCCAAATGGACAAAGCAAGATCCTACAGGGAGCGGGACCCCGTAGCCCCCTGATGGTTGATGGAAGCAAGAGCCAAGGTGTTGTCTTTCCGAACCATAACATCATTACACTAGATCGAAGACCTGAAGACCACCAAAGCCCTAGAACACCTGATAACTCCTTCCAATTGGAGGAGGGCAGCTTGAAAAGAAAAGAGTTCCAGTGAGCACGGAACATACTCAAAGGTAAGTACTGGGAAGAGGAATGGGGTCATGGAGGTAATGACTTATTCATTCAAATGGATGTTAAATTAATTTTCATACATGTTACATTTACTTCAATGTGTGCAATATTCATTTCAATGGTTTTCATATTCATTCCATTGCATGTCCTATTCACTTCAACATGTGTCATATTCATTTCAATGGGTGTCATATTTATTTCAATGCATGCCCTATTCATTTTAACGCATGTCTTATTCATTCCAATGCATGGTATATTCATTCAAATGCATGTTATATTCACTTCAACATGTGTCATATTCATTTAAATGGGTGTCATATTCATTCCATTGCATGTTCTGTTCACTTCAAAGTGTGTCATATTCATTTCAATAGATGTCATAATTTTCTCAATGCATGTCCTATTCATTTCAATGTGTGTCTTATTCATGCCAATACATGTTATATTCACTTCAATGGGTGTCATATTCATTTCAATGGGTGTCATATTTATTCCAATGAATGTTATATTCACTTCAACCTGTTTCATATTCATTTCAATGGGTGTTATGTTTATTTCAACGTGTGTCATATTTATTTCAACGTGAGTCATATTTATTTCAATTGGTGTCATATTCATTCCATTGCATGTCCTATTCCCTTCAACGTGTGTCATTTTCATTTTAGTGGGTGTCATATTCATTTCAATGGGTGTTATATTTATTTCAACGTGTGTCATATTTATTTCAATGCATGTCATATTCATTTCAATGGGTGTCATATTTATTTCAATGGGTCTTATATATATTTCAACGTGAGTCATATTTATTTCGTGTGCCATATTTATTTCAATGCGTGTCATATTCATTTCAATGGGTGTCATATTCATTTCAACGTGTGTCATATTTTTTTCAACGTGTGTCATATTTATTTCAAAGCGTGTCATATTCATTTCAATGGGTGTCATATTTATTTCAACGTGTGTCATATTCATTTCAATGGGTGCCATATTCATTCCATTGCATGTCATATTCACTTCAACATGTGTCATATTCACTTCAATAGGTGTCATATTCATTTCAATGTGTGTCCTATTCATTTCAATGCATGTCTTATTCATTGACTTTCAGTATATGTCATACTAATTTCAATACATGTCATACTCATTTCAATACGTTATACTCAATTCGATACGTATTATAGTCATCTCAGTGTATGCCTTACTCATTTCACTGCATGTTGTATTCACTTCAATATGTCACATTCACAAAGGTGTAATTTTGACTTGAACAGCCTCCCATAGGGATTGCATTCATAGAAATTACCGTTGGTAGTGGTAGATGGTTCACCCACACATATCAAAAGCAGGATTGGACCAAATAATAAAATTCCCTGTGCAAATGAAAAACAGGTGAATTGGGGGCCAGCAGAGGGAATACATGTAGTTAGAATAGCTGTGCAGCAAGCACAAAAGGGGGGTCTCTAAATGGATAAAGACCCCCAGAGGGTGTGGGGAGATGATTTGTGTGGTGTTATTTTAACAGCATGCGTAAGACAGAAACGTTGCTATGTGCCTTTTAATTCGAGCGGCCATTGAATAGGGAAACCCCACCTACTAACTTTGGTAATGCTTGTCCCAGCCCCAGGAGCTTTAGATCTTTCAGCTTATGCTGTACGATTTCTGAGACAGCAGGTTTAGAGCTCTCGGGGGTTATTTGGTGAAGGCCACTCGGCCTCCATCTTGGATCTGGACAGTTTGGACTGGATAGGACGATGGGACTTCATTCATGGCCCAAAATACATCAGAGGCAGTGGCTCAATGCCCTTCAGTTGAGGAGGTGGACCCCAGATTTTGTCAGATCAGAGTGACCAACTCCGAAGAGAATGATCACGTGGAGGGGCAGATTGAGATGGAAACAGAGAGCAGACTATGATTAGGAATACTTGGGATTATTGTGATGTCATGGAGGGTGGAAAAGGTCAAACAGATATGATGAAAAATTAGTGGGGCCACATTATAAGGGGATATAAGGGAAAGGCGAGTTGGAGACAGGTTGGGTTAGATTGGATGGTGGGCTAATTGGGTGCTTTCCGTTTATTCAGTTTGAAAACTTTCTTTCAGAATAAAAGGTTTCCTGTGTTTGACCATTCTCAAACAGACGAGTCTATCATCATACAATATCAGTGTTTGGTAAAATCCCCCTCCATCCGACCTCCCTTCTCCTCAAAGTCACCAAAACTAATAACAGCAACAATTTAACCTCAACTTAGATATTTTCCATAACATTGTGTAGAGTATTTTGCTGTGTCCTGTCCCTTGATTCTGATCTGTGCCCCCTACCCAAGCATACTGAACCTGTAGACCGGGTCCTTTAAGACGAGGTAACAGTATCTGAGATAGATGGGGATGCAGATCTAACTCATACATCAATAATCAGACCAAATCAGGAAGTTTGGCAAAAGTCAAAGCTGTTTTAATAACAAGTCTTTAAAACAGGGAATACAATGGACATCAACAAACCCCGCACAGAATTATCTCAACATATTCCATAAAAAAACATCATTTATATTGCAGAAATTCGCCATAATTGACATCACACTACGTGGCAAATAAGAAAACCTCTGGGAGATTGTGGTTGGTCAACGGGGAACATCTACATATAAGTCCAATGGGATACAGTGACGTGATTGGGGCTCTAAGGTCAGGTGGATGATTAAGCCCATCCCAAGTGCAAGTCATCTTCCGTGTCAGTCTAATACTCAACATACTATTGGCTTCTCAAACTATAGGGCTCCCTAATACATGGGTCTCTATCATTGGTTGGCACCCTTGTACCCTTCTGGAATATTCCACTTGCTGGCAGCACAAAAGCTGGTACCCCAGGTGCCAGTGGTGGACTTGACTGTGTCTCCTCATCCAATTAGCCCAACAAATATCATCACGCCTGCGGTCTGCCATTCAATTAACTCCTTTGAACTCTGCTTTGCAGAGGCTCTCTATGTCTGAGAATAAAAGGGAGTGTGGCATGGCCTTATTTTCTTGTCTCGGTGTAGCTCGCCCCAAAGTCTACTTTCATCTGACCATGTGACTGGAGACCGCGGTTCTGAGCTCTTTGTTGTATTTAATATTCTGAAATGAAGCAATCTTGGCACCCTCAGCAACTTCTGTTCGACCTCAAACAGAAACTACGCTTGCTTTTCACATTATTCTATCTTCGTGAATACATGGCAAGGCTCTCGGCAGCCCCAACTCTTCACACTGGGCCAGGCAAGCCTTTCTCGAATCTTCCTCCTTCGCTATCAGCTATCATATTCTGCTGTGCCACAATTCCATTCATGGGATTGAAGTTTGCAAAAGTGCATCGTGGAACATCCAGATTCTGTACATTCCAATATATATATATATATATATATATATATATATATATATATATATATATATATGTATATGTATATACGTATATATATATATATACGTATATATATATATATATAGATATATATATATATGTATTACATGGCCACGGTAGTGGCCATGTAGTTATGGTTAAGTTGCTGTTTCCATAGGAAGAGCACTTTTTGGGTGGCTTATAACTTCGCTCTCTCTGGACGGATCATCACCAAACCTTGCAAAAAAAGTATTTGGGTCACTCTAAATTATTTTGCAAAGTTTGGTGAGGATCCGTCCAGGGGGGGCAAAGTTATAGGGGGGATCCCAAAACTTTTTTTTTCCCATAGACTGAATGGGAAAAAAAGTTTGCTCGCGCCTACAGCCCAAACCGCTCTACGGATTTCCACCAAATTTGGACCAGGAGCAGCGGCTTGGTCCCGAAAGCGTGCTTTTGCAAATTTGGTGAAAATCCGTCCAGTAGTTTTTTTTAAAATGACCAAAAAGTAGGTAAAAAAAAATTAGTGATATCTGTGTTCGGTTCGCGGACACACTTCCCTGTTCGCTCCGCGGACAGTGTCCTGATTGGCCAATCGTCTTGCGTGATGTTCGCGGACATGCAACGTGTTCGCTGATTGGACGGCGTGGAGTGTGAAGCGCGTCAGATTTTTCGGTAGCGCCCGCCATTTTGTTCAAAATGTGTATTTAGTAGAGTGTGTTGGTGTGTAGGAGTGTTTGGGGAGGGTGGGAGTGTATGAGATAGGATGAAAGTTGTGTTTTTTATGTGTTAGACGTTCTTTTTGTGTTCGATTTGTTTGCGGACATCACGGGTGTTCTGAAATGTTCTAAATAAACTGACTGGGGGGTGTTCTAAGGACTCAATATGTGTCCGTTTTGTTCGCAAGCAAAGTGAAACTGTTCTAAGAACACTCCTGGTGTCCTGAAATGTTCGTAGGGGGTGTCCTGAGGACGCTGTCCGTATTGTTCTCTGTCAAGTTGAATGTGTTCTAAGAACACCCGCGGTGTCCTGAAATGTTCGCAAATAAACAAAATGGGGGTGTTCTGAAGACGCTTCTAAGAACACTCGCGGTGTCCGGGGAGTGTTCGGAGGGGGTGTCCTGAGGACGCTGTCCGTATTGTTCTCTGTCAAGTTGAATGTGTCCTAAGAACACTCGCGGTGTCCTGAAATGTTTGCAAATAAACAAGATGGTGGTGTTCTGAAGATGCTTCTAAGAACACTCCCGGTGTCCTGGAATGTTCGTAGGGGGTGTCCTGAGGACGCTGTCCGTATTGTTCTCTGTCAAGTTGAATGTGTTCTAAGAACACCCGCAGTGTCCTGAAATGTTCGCAAATAAACAAAATGGGGGTGTTCTGAAGACGCTTCTAAGAACACTCGCGGTGTCTGGGGAGTGTTCGTAGGGGGTGTCCTGAGGACGCTGTCCGTATTGTTCTCTGTCAAGTTGAATGTTTCCTAAGAACACTCGCGGTGTGCTGAAATGTTCGCAAATAAACAAGATGGTGGTGTTCTGAAATCGCTTCTAAGAACACTCGCGGTGTCCGGGGAGTGTTCCGAGGGGGTGTCCTGAGGACGCTGTCCGTATTGTTCTCTGTCAAGTTGAATGTGTCCTAAGAACACTCGCAGTGTCCTGAAATGTTCGCAAATAAACAAGATGGTGGTGTTCTGAAGATGCTTCTAAGAACACTCCCGGTGTCCTGGAATGTTCGTAGGGGGTGTCCTGAGGACGCTGTCCGTATTGTTCTCTGTCAAGTTGAATGTGTTCTAAGAACACCCGCGGTGTCCTGAAATGTTCGCAAATAAACAAAATGGGGGTGTTCTGAAGACGCTTCTAAGAATACTCGCGGTGTCCGGGGAGTGTTCGTAGGGGGTGTCCTGAGGACGCTGTCCGTATTGTTCTCTGTCAAGTTGAATGTTTCCTAAGAACACTCGCGGTGTGCTGAAATGTTCGCAAATAAACAAGATGGTGGTGTTCTGAAGACGCTTCTAAGAACACTTGCGGTGTCCGGGGAGTGTTCGTAGGGGGTGTCCTGAGGACGCTGTCCGTATTGTTCTCTGTCAAGTTGAATGTGTCCTAAGAACACTTGCGGTGTCCTGAAATGTTCGCAAATAAACAAGATGGTGGTGTTCTGAAGACGCTTCTAAGAACACTCGCGGTGTCCGGGGAGTGTTCGTAGGGGGTGTCCTGAGGACGCTGTCCATATTGTTCTCTGTCAAGTTGAATGTGTTCTAAGAACACCGGCGGTGTCCTGAAATGTTCGCAAATAAACAATATGGGGGTGTTCTGAAGACGTTTTTGAGAACACTCCCGGTGTCCTGGAATGTTCGTACGGGGTGTCCTTAGGACGCTGTCCGTATTGTTCGTTGTTAAGTTGAAAGTGTTCTAAGAACTATCGCGTTGTTCTGAAATGTTCATAGGGGGTGTCCTGAAAACGGTGTCCGTATTGTTCGCTGGCAAGTTCAAAGTGTTCTAAGAACACTCACATTGTTCGGGGACATTCAAAGTTTCCCATAGATCATAGTTGAAATGTTTGACTCTATGGATGTAATATGCTGCGGTGGTTGTTGCCAGGGCATAGAGTCTTGGGTGCATGGCCATGCACCCAAGACTGTATGCCCTGGCAACAACCACCGCAGCATATCACATTCATATTTGCTTATGACTTTGGGTGAAAAACAAATGTATGGTTCTCTGTCAAGTTGAATGTGTCCTAAGAACACTTGCGGTGTCCTGAAATGTTCGCAAATAAACAAGATGGTGGTGTTCTGAAGACGCTTCTAAGAACACTCCCGGTGTCCTGGAATGTTCGTAGGGGGTGTCCTGAGGACGCTGTCCGTATTGTTCTCTGTCAAGTTGAATGTGTCCTAAGAACACTCGCGGTGTCCTGAAATGTTTGCAAATAAACAAGATGGTGGTGTTCTGAAGACGCTTCTAAGGACACTCGTGGTGTCCGGGGAGTGTTCGTAGGGGGTGTCCTGAGGACGCTGTCCGTATTGTTCTCTGTCAAGTTGAATGTGTTCTAAGAACACCCACGGTGTCCTGAAATGTTCGCAAATAAACAAGATGGTGGTGTTCTGAAGACGTTTTTGAGAACACTCCCGGTGTCCTGGAATGTTCATAGGGGGTGTCCTGAGGACGCTGTCCGTATCATTTTGCACTCATTGCAGGTAACACGGTTTGCACGAGCCTTAGGAACATTACCATGAATGGTAAATAACCGCCACACCCAAGACTCACGCCTAGTGCGGGTAGTAGGGTTTTCCTCTACCTCATTCTCATCAGCCTCTTCTTCCTCCTCTGCATCCTCACTCCTGTTCCCCTCTTCAGGCCCTTGGGGAGGTGGTGGTGGTGGAGGGGGTGGGGGTGGTGCTGAAGCAGGTGCAGCACCAAGTGGCAGTTCAGCAGCCAAGGATGCCATCTCGATGATGGTGTAGTCTGCAGGTGGCAGCAAAAATCACTGTGTTCTGAAGAATAGCCAGAAACACAATGGGAATAAGCTCTTGGGCGTGGTCTTTTATAGGGGTGCTTGTGCGCGGTTCGCGGACATGCGCACTGTCCGCGGACAGATCGAACACAAAAAAAGGATCGGAAAGTTTCAAAAGGTATATAGAAACTCAAGATTGCTATGTGGGACTTGTGCCATGGTGAGATTTTATTGAAAAATATTATGGATTAACTGAAAATGTACTTTTAAATTGTTCGGGGACACGAACAGTGTCCGCATTTCAGGACACACGATGAGTGTGGGCGCGGTCATGTAATCCGTTCGCGAACTAGTCCGCGAAGGAAGTGCCTGTCCGCAGGACACCAAGTGCACGGAGATTGGTTAGCGCATGCGCATTGATGTCCTACGGACACTGTTCGGGTTCTGAAGTAATTAAAAGTGCGTCACACGTGAAACGAACATTTCAGGACACCGCGTGTGTTCTTAGAACAGTTTAAACTTGGTAGCGAACAGTATGGACAGATATAGTGTTCTTCAGGACACGTGTAATTTAGTTTATGTACGAACATTGCAGGACACCAATTGTGTTCTTAGAACAGTTTCAATTGGGTAGCGAACACTACGAACAGGTATAGTCTTCTTCAGGACACCTCCATTTTCGTTTACGTACGAACATTTCAGGGCACCAATAGTGTTCTTAGAACAGTTTGAACTTGCTAGCGAACAGTACCGGACAGGTATAGTGTTCTTTAGGACACTTTAATTTTTGTTTGTTTACGAACAATTCAGGACACTGCGTGTGTTCTTAGTACAGTTTCATGTTGCTAGCGAACACTACGAACAGTTGTACTGTTGTTCAGGACACATCATTTTCGTTTATTTACGAACATTTCAGGACACCAATTGTGTTCTTAGGACAGTTTTAAGTTGATAGCGAACATTACGGACAGATATAGTGTTCTTTAGAACACTTTAATTTTTGTTTCTTTACGAACATTTCAGGACACCACGTGTGTTCTTAGAACAGTTTCAACGAGCTAGCGAACAGTACGAACAGGTGTGGTGTTCTTCAGGACACCTCCATTTTCGTTTATGTACGAACATTTCAGAACACTCGCACTCACCACGGACACTTTTATTGTTTTTAAAAAAAAAATGGAAACTATTCACAATACAATATAAAAATTAAACTTTATTGAACATATATTAATAATTTATGACAGAGAAGGTGAGGCAGAAACAGAAACAAAAACAGGAGAATTTGGGGTTTCAACATGATTGGTATTAGGTGAAGAAGGGATGGAAGTCTCATCAAAACGTTTTGGATTATGGAGAGGGTTTGGGGATAATTGACTGGGATATGGTGAGGAGGGACAAGTACATGTGGGGCAATGGTATGAGGTTTTTGGTTTGAAATGATTTTCTACAAAAGTTTTTAAATTATTAAAATTAGCCAACAATACATCCATTTTTTCTTCTATATTGTGAAGACTGTTATCCATAACATGGTTTTGTGAAGTTTTTTCTATTTTGGTATGCTCTGTACAAAAAAATAATATATATGTTAAATGTATATAAAAAAAATAATAAAATAAATGGTTTATATTATAAAGTGTTTACCATTAGTTTCACTATCTTGTGACATTTCTTCATGTGGGAAATTGTCCTCTGGCCATTCCAGAGTACTAGACATTTCTGTGAGAAAAAAAAAAAAGATAACATATTTTTTAATCTAATACAGAAAGTTTATAAATATATGAGTAAAATGAAGTACACTTACTATTTCTGGTAAGATAAGTCCTATGTATTCAGTAGGTCTGGTCTTGTTCTCAATTCTGTTGAGGCTGTGAGGTAATTATGTTGGAAGCCAATTTATCTTCTTGTGGTATATTCCATTTCAGAACATATTGTATTTAAATGAATGGTTAGTGTGTTACATATATGGGTTACATTTCTTATGTATTACTATATATAATGTGTTTGTGTGCTGCTTTTTGAATTTGTTAAATGTTCCTATATTATGATATAACAATCAAACATACCCCACCACCCCCCCCCCCCACAGTTTTTAGGTAGTGGTACTGTTCTCCGGACATGTCCGCGAACATTAAATAAGTTTGCGGACATCAAGTTCATAAGAAGAGATCTAGTCAGTTCCATATGACATGTATATAAAGTCAAAGTCATTATTGTTAAGTTGTGCTATTAAAAAACTATGAAATTCGGTGAAAAAACTTTGTTAAAGGGACGTTATGGTTAAGTTGCGCTACTAAAAACCTATGAAATTCAGTGAAAAAAACTTTGTTAAAGGGACGTTATGGTTAAGTTGCGGTACTAAAAACCTATGAAATTCAGTGAAAAAACTTTGTTAAAGGGACGTTATGGTTCCAAGTAAAACCGAAAAACCCTTGAAATTTGCCAGTTATGGTAAGCTAAGCAACCATAACTCGCGCCACCACCATGCACTGCTAAGACTAACACCCAGGACATCAAAGATGACATCACAAATGTCATTGATGACATCACTGATGACATGACATGTGTATGTACTTCTCATGAAATATGTGTAGAAGGGATTCTTATTATGTTGCGAAAAAAGTGTCAAGAATCATTGCAAGAAATATACCCTGATAAGTGCATTGAACGATGCATTGATATAAATAGCATCCTATTATGGGGTTCTATCTAGTATACTAAGCTACTCATACAGAAACATAACATTGTGTGCAGCGTACAAGATGAAGGTATGATATTCGTAATGTTAATATGTTGAATAATGAAATGATAATTGTTTTCTTAATAGATTTTTGTGTACTGTGAAATATGTAATAAGTAGCTAATAAAACCCATGTATTACATAATTGCATTACTATAGACAAAACACAAAGACACAAGAACACATACCAATATGGGTATATACAGGGAAAGTGAAGTTAGCAAAAAAGCACAAGTAGTAGCAGAAACAATTCATAACTTAACTGATTAGTTTCATGCAAATAAATGATTGCTCTGTTTCAAAGCTGCTATTTACCCTATGTATATGTATCACTTGATGTGATTGGACCCTAAGGAAAGTAGTGTGAGTACAATGTATACAAATGTGACCATATACAGGGAAAGTACAGCCATAAAAAAAACAGAACTATCAGAAAGTGCTTATAAGTCTAGTGATTATCTTTATGCACAACAAGGATTGCTGTCTTTCAAGCTTGTGTTTTCCCATATGTATATGTTTCATATGATGTGACTGTACTCTAAGGGAATTACTGTAAGAACCTACTAGAAGGATATGTCTACAAATAAAATAAAATTCTTAGTTTCTGACTGTTACTGAAGAAAACCATGTGGCCTAGATATGTCAGCAAAAGAAAAAATAGTGAGCCATACATGTGATGTCATCAGTGATGTCATCAATGAAATTTGTGATGTCATCTTTGATGTCCTGGGTGTTAGTCTTAGCAGTGCACGGTGGTGGCGCGAGTTATGGTTGCTTAGCTTACCATAACTGGCGAATTTCAAGGGTTTTTCGGTTTTACTTGGAACCATAACGTCCCTTTAACAAAGTTTTTTCACTGAATTTCATAGGTTTTTAGTAGCGCAACTTAACCATAACGTCCCTTTAACAAAGTTTTTTTCACTGAATATATATATATATACACATTGGCGCATCGCAGCAATCTATTCACTAAGTAGACAGCCTTATGATTACTTCATCTACTTGCGTTACTGCGTCTGTACAATTGTAAAATGTTTTTGCATTTTCTTCAGTGCCGTTAATCTTCATTTCGCTCCCAAAATGTTGCTTACTTCACTACTTCGTCAACAGCTTCTATAAGATCTATATTTTTACTTCATTTGCATCTCGTCTGGGTGCATCACCTCTGTTTTTCGTGGCGTCACCAGTCTTTTCTTTCATTCATTTTCATACTTCTTCTGGAATTTCCTTCAGAAGATCGTCATTTCTCTGTGGGTACATGTAGGGTTTTCTCAATGGATACCTTGTTTCAAAGACCTTTTGTGATATAGGCACCATTATTGACTTGCGCATGTCTCAATTTCCGGTTGCCAACATATTGGCAGAATAAGGGTGGAACTTCTGGTAGAGGCACTTGGCTCCTCCTCTACAATCCGTTTAAACTGTCCCAGAACCGTGTGAGTAAAAATCAAGTTTTTGCTACATGTATCCTTCATCAACTTTGCATGTCTATTGTGCTTCTCAGAATAAGACCTTTTATAGACCTCAGGATAAGGGTAGCGACAGGGGATCAGGAATCCCCCCCCGCTGATGTTACTACACATACTATATCACAGTTATAGGTCTATGAAAACAGTGTTACTATGAGAAAACCTTTTGAGGCAGAACAGTGTCCTCACATGAAGGTGTCCTATTCCAGATATTTATATGTTTCCTGCCTTCTCCTTTCTTGCTTTAGTCCTTGTTGATGGTCATCAGTACCAGGCATAACCTGCATCAGATGCATCACCGCCAGCATAGTAGCATTGCAATTGTCAGTAAACAATCTGCAAAACCGAATGGGTGTGTCTACCTGTAGAACACCTTCTCCTTCTCTAATCTACTCAAACTTCTTTCATTGTTCTTGACACTATTAGCTAGCTTCCTTTTTGTGTGAAATTGTGGAGTGTTTTACGTATGTCTCTCTGTTCATGTGAGGTCTGCTGTGCATTTGGAGCCATCCCATACACCTGGTTAAGCTCAATTTCCCCCATATACACATTAAAGATGTCTGCAAGCCGGTGCACAGCAACGGCATCAAAATGATTACTTTCTGCTCATTCCTCAAGGTCTTAAATCTGCATATTTTCTCATGCTATTTTGCAAGGTACAGCCCGTGCTGCTCTTTCACTCTCTGTTTTGTCACAGTCTGAATGGTTCCCATGAACTATATATGCTCAATGGACTCTTTTGACCAACGCATCTCAATCATTCTGCAGGTATGAGAGTTCATCTGCTAATTTGCATACACAGCCCCTGGAGGCCCTGTGTGAGGTGCACCCGCTTCAGTTTCTGCAGAAAATTGCCAATGTCCACTTTAATGAGTGGATTCTTGGTGCAGGGCCCATCCTCTTTCCCAGGACCTCGAATGTATGCTGTGGATGCTTCTTGGTTTGCCTGACCTGGAGTCACTGACATATCCCATTGATGCCTCAGCATCCCAGGAGGTCTATTTTTAACCCCTGTTTCTTGGGAGGCATGTGGGCTGACGGGCCTTTAGGACTTTACTGCTTCTATTTGTGGTGTAGGGAAGAAGTATAAGGGGGTGGCATCCCACCAGATACAACATTTTGCTTCAACATGGAATATACCCTGTACTAGTCTCCTGGGAGGGTATTACAGTTGCCCCAAGCCTCCCAGGTATAGCGCTATGAGCAAATTCACCTCCCTTCAACATTTGAACACTTGGGCACATGATGGCAACCCATAGCAGTGGCATGATTACATGGACTAAAAGGCATTTTTTTTGGCAAACTGTCAAGGATCTGGGCTTTTGATGCCAGTAGCAGTTATACTATCGCAATACCGCTGCTATGACATGAGTACCAGTTATATCATGGCTATACTTGTCATATAAGTTAGTACCTCGGCATATGATAGCAACAGGCGACAAACGGTGAACCCTTGCAAATGCCTATACAAAAGCTCATATTATATTTATATGTATATACATGTTTGAACCAACATGTAAGTGAACCTTGCATGCACCAATTCGTAACCAAGTCTTTGCTTCACGTAACCTGAATTATTTCCATATATGCTAATTTTATGTGAACTTCCGACCGATAGTGCAGAATCAGCTTACATTTAAAACTAGCAATTGAAAGAAAAGTAACCTTTGAATACACATGAATGTATATGTATTTCATACGAACATATACTTTCCATAACAAATGCAGTGTTCGTTGTGGGGAACCATCTGTTGACGCAAGCCTGTTTATATGTTCTTGCTAGGTTGGTTATTAAGTATTTTTTAATATGCTGGAATTCTTCCCGCTGTTTATTTTTGAAGGGGATTGTATTTTTCAACAAAAGCGTGGTAATATATGTGTTGGCTGCAACAATGATTCTTCACAGCAAACAGTCTCTCTAATGGGAATAATTGCCCAGCAAGGAAAAGGGTGTCCCATGGGTTTGATTGGCTGGTTATGTATTGAGAGAAATAGCACAATCTTGCCAAAGAACTATTATCAGCAGAGATGTTCCTGGGAACTATATTTATATAAACACATGAGTCAGTAATTATTCTGATTGGGCGAGTGCTTCAGATTTTTCATTGCCATAATTACCAAAGTTATGACTTGCCAAACGTGATTCCTGCGTGGTGGCGAGAATGACAGCAGCTGAAAAGTTAAAAATAAGAGTTGATAAAAATAATTAGCAAAGGATAAGCTGCGGGGACGGGCGCTCCAAGAGCTATGATCCCGATGATGCTTCCAGAGTTTGGTGGTATGTTTGGTGGTATTAGTCTGCATGTATTTGTTGTAAATGAGCAACAGATACTGCCAACGTATAACATGGGCATCGCACTCATTCACCCCTTCCTACCCATGACACCCCTATTGCATCGAATTTGGAAACAAATATGTCACAAATGCACACATATTGTGAAACTGTCCACCTTTATTTGTCAACTCGGCTTTCGGAATAACACCTTGCTACATAAATGACTGCATTCAGATGAATCTGCCACATCAGGCTTTTCAGAATTCACCGCTGGGGACGATCTGTAAAACATATAGCAAACACCCTGGGCAACTCACCTACCCACCGCCATCATGACAACACACAATAACTGCATCCTCACAGTGTCTGCACATGCCCTCCTCACCCGCACATTTAGCAAAGACTCGTCGAAGTGAATTACTGCATTGCAATTCTCTTAGATACAGTTACTTTTCATGTTTTCATTTATAATGGGGGGACATGCCCCCAGACTCCCTGACCCACTTCCCACTCGCTACCATTACACCCAAATATGCATATATGAATTACTTCCCCATGAAATAACTTTATTGAAGTGAATTACAAGGAAGTAATTCGGTTCCATGATGATTCCGCGCATGCGCTTTCACTGAAGCTCGGTTACCCAGGCCCGACTTCGGCGCTGCGGGGAACCATCATTCACCAGTGAGCACCCCTGTTCTCTCTGCTCCCAATGTGGGGAATACCTGTGCACCCACCATTCCCGCTCCCGCCCTCCTCCCCTCAGGGCCTGTTGCCTGTTGCCTGTTGGGCAAGGGAAACCCCTGCCACCTCTGAACACGGGACCTGAGCGCCCATTTCTGACGTGAAATTCATTCATACACACACACAAGCACACTCCCCCTCCCACACACACACACACATACATACACACATACACATTCTCTACCCGCTCCCAAAGCCCCTCTTTGTCTGCACCAACATCCGACACGGAAATGCGTAGTAAGGTCCCGACCTACTGCTCTTTGGTGAAAGCGGCCTGTCAGGGTAATGTTTTCAGACAAAGCAGGTCACTCGAGGAACTCACTTCAATGAAACAACTGAACACCATGTTTCACTGGAGTACGCATCCCATTGCTTGCACCAGGACCCTAACATGTGCTAACATATGGATGATAAGAACTGTGCTATGTGCGTTTATGTCCTTTTCCATGAATTGAATGATAGATGTTATAACTTGTTAACAGTGCTGAATTACCGTGAGAAATACAATGTATTACTGTCAAAACAAACTCTCATAAATCCAGGTCAATGGATAATTAATGACTACTAATAGTGCATTTTCCCTACTCGATTTAGTTTCAGTAATTAAGCTATGATATTAATTGTAGCAACAGTATAGCGGACTGCCCTCTGATGAATAATAGTGATGTATTCGAAACACGTTAGGAAATAATATAGAAGTCCTGAATACTGGAAGTATGAAAGACACATTTATGAACATTCTCATACAAATAGTGTGTAATAATTTGAATGAATACGAAATGTGGCTCTGAATACATTTGTTTGTTCTGATTGTTACACTTGTGTAATAATTCGAATGAATGTAAACTCTGAATCCTTTTTTTTGTTCTGATTATTAAACTTGTGTAATAATTTGAATGAATATGAAATGTTGCTCTGAATACATGATTGTTAATCTTTATTTAACCAAAAAACAATTTGTGTGTGTTTTTTTTTTCTCTTCTTTTCTTCATTTTTCCCTTAATCGTGCCTGGAATTGACTTTTTTCCTTTTTTGTGTTTATTAAGTCTTCTTTTTTTTCTTCTTCTCTTTTTCTTGTCTCTCCATATTTAAGAATTGTGTTTATAATTTAAAGAGGAGACACATGAATTGTGATTGTTCTTTGTTTTATATATTGATATGATATGGTAAAGGTATTTTTGTATAAATAAAAATAAAATAAAAATACTAAATACTTTGTAAAATCATTTTTGTTGAAATGTTGGATGATAAATCAGTACTATCTAGTGAAATGAAATACAATTGGTGTAAGATAATCCATCTCAATTAGAGTGCAGGTGCACAGAATCAGAGATGCTGCTGTTAATTATATTTGTTATATCCCTCTAAAAATATATCCAGGCTTGCCAGCCTAGCGTCCAGCCTCAAGAAACATTCAAGCTGGCATTTTTTAAATTCGTCATTGCCAGTCCTTTCATTTACTCTCCTTAAGGTAGTTAGGCATCAACTGTACTTTATGCAATACTTGTTCAGATTTCAAACTCTGACTTTAACCTCCTTCTTACTTATGACTCCTCCGAAAACCTTCCTAATATCCCTTGTTTTAAAATGTCTGTGTGTTCAGAAGTCATTCAGTGATTTAAGCAGTGGTCCCTCCCCCTGTAAATTCCAACTTCTCAGAAGAAACCTCAGGTACTTGCTCCACCTAGCCCCTCCTCAACATCTGACCCCTGGGTTTGAGGAATACTCATTCTGTGTGGTTCCACCTCTGATCTGTCATAATGCAATACTAACGAATTTTAGATCCGCAGCCACAGTGAATGTGCAGAATGTGGTGAAGGTCATGGGCGAAAATGTACCAAAATCACCTGGAAGGTGCTAGTCGCTGACTTTCCCCCTGCTGCTCAGCCTCAACTACACCCTAGATGTATCAGTGGTGCAGTGCTGTCATCACCAGAAACAAAACTACACCCCCCAACATCGACCTCAGATGGTTAGACCTCCCTAGTGCCCGCCAAACAGCAGCACCCAGATCCTCCATTTATGCTGGCACCATGTCCCAAGCACTAAACATTGGACCCTGTCAGGGGCCTCTACTTAAGCAGCATGTCAATGCTTCGCTGAGGGAATCACCTAAAGATCTCCAAAACAGTGGTGCTGACTGTGTGGTGGCTGGAAGTAAATACACCACTGAAGACAAGAAGCTGCCGACCCGAGCAGGGCTTGACTGGGCATTCTTCTTGAATTTGCAATGTCTTTGTTTCTCTGGCCCATTTCCTGAGAGCAAACAAAGCAGTCATTAGATGTGTGTCACCTCAGTGGCACATTCCCATCAGCCATCACACGGTTACCTCAAGGGGAGCAAATGCATAACGTAATTTCTATTAGCCCGGTTTTGATGTTTTGCATTAAACATAGTATTCCAACTTCTCTCAAGGAAAAGATGCTTCCTAAAGTGGTTCTTGCTTGAATTAGATTTCCCTCAAGGTTGTTGTTTGGGGGGAAAGAGATTATTTCCAGGATAATTATGTGAAGCGTGTTGATTTTAAATGTAGCATGTAAACATGCAGGATACATTCAGTGTACCATACAGCATTTAGAGCATTAACAGGATTGCAATTGTTCATCTACTGAACTAAAAAACGTGTGTTAAGTGGTGACACCCATTTAGCAGTGCAGTTCTCTGCCCTCCTTTGATAGTTTTAGGGATGAATGGATCTTTTTTTGGAAACAGAATTTTGGTGAAATTACAACAGCATCAAATATTTGTTCAATGGGTCGGGTATGCACAGACACAAATGGATACAATTCCATCTTTTCTGAAGCAATAGACTAAGTTACAAAGAAAACACATTTCCTAAAACTGAAAATCAGCAGTTGATGTAACTTATTGTATGTTTAGTTTTTTTGGTGGGAATGCAACTTCTATACACATCATTCCTATCAAGAAGAGGCATTGCTTGAAATATGCATGAAGAGCAGATGTCTTTTGTTACAGATAAATATTTTTTTCCTCATAATGTGAACCTTGCGTAAGACAAGCAGACCGCGTTACAACAGAACTGTGCTAACATTTTGCTTGCCATTTTATGCAGTATCCCAGTACTCTGTTATGTTATGTTATGTTATTTTGCATTTATATAGCGCCTTATATACCATTGGTATGGTCTGAAGGCGCTGGTAGGTTGAACGCCCTTGGGAACCGAAGTTCAGGGCAGTAGAGAGAGTAGGGGGGAGTCAAAAAGTGCGTGTGCGCACCATGTATGTGTGCAGCTGGTGTGAAAACAAGTGGTAGCTGCTTCTTAGCTGTAGGTGTGGTGGTTGAGAGATCAGGAGTATGTGTTCGCTCTGGTCGGCTTTATCCGGAACAAGTGTGGCTGCGTTAGGCCTGAGAAGAACGCCTGGCTGGGTGGTGAGAAACCAGCAATGTTTACTTAGAGTGATGTGGAGTAAGCGGGAGATGTAGATATGAGAACAGTTATACCGAATGGTGTCATAGTATCTCTGTGTTCTAGATGAGTGGTGGTGTAAGGGAGAGAGTAAGCGTGGGGTGTGGCGTGATGTATGTTTTCAAGAGTTTCCTTCATTCCAAGGCATGTTAAGTATCGTCCGTTGCACATAATCGTCCGTTCCTCATACTCGACCGCTCCACACATTCGTCCAGTCCGCACCCTACGTTTGGTTCGCACCCTCGTCCAGACCGCACCCTCGTCCAGACCGCACACTTCGTCAGGTCTAGACACTTGTCGAGACTATATGCTCGTGTAGTTTATCCACTCGTCCAGTCTACATACTGGTCGAGGTAGGACACTCGTTCAGTCCACAATCAGTCGTGCGCTCCCCACACTCATGCGCTCCCCACACTCATGCGTTCCCCACACTCATCCGCTCTCAAAATCATCCGCTCTCAAAGTCATCCGCTCTCCACTCTCGTCCGCTCTCCACTCTCGTCCGCTCTCCACTCTCAAACCGCTCTCCGCACACTCACCCGATCTCCACTCTCACCCGATCTCCACTCTCACCCGATCTCCACTCTCACCCGATCTCCACTCTCACCCGATCTCCGCTCTCATCCGATCTCCGCTCTCACCCGATCTCCACTCTCACCCGATCTCCATACTTATCCGCTCTCCATAGTCCTCCGCTCTCCACAGTCCTACGCTCTCTAGAGTTCTCTGGGTGGACGAAGAGAGAGATCTTTATTCATCAGGCAGTTATTTTTGAAAGAGCCACGTTTTTAGTGGTTGGCAGAACTCCAGAATGGTGGGGGCATTTTGATCCTCTGCCCGGATTGAGTTCCAGATAGTCTGGGCATGACAGGAGAATTACTGCTTCTGGCTTTTCGCTTCATGGGCTAGCTTAGACTCCACCCTTTTGATAGTTTTGCTTCGTGAGGTACAAACGCCTTGAAATGGGTGTAGTTTAGCTGCTATGTATGTTGGTTTTCCATTTGAGACATTTTGCAGGTGATTTATGCAGGTTTGAATATAATCCTGGTGAGAAGTGGGAGACAGTGAAGCTTGTGCATTGTTGGAGAGATGCAGTGGAATTTTCAGTCACCCGTAATGAGGTGGGCTGCAGTGTAGTGGACTGCCTTGAGAAAACCAGATGTGTGGCTGGAAGCCAGTAAGGAGTGTGTTTTCCCCATCAATGTATGAGATCATGGGCTTGGACCACCATGTCAAATTCAAACTGGGTGGTGAACATGTTTGATTTTACATAGTGTGAGATCTGCAGCCACATGGTTGCACCTTTCTGGTTATGTGCTTTTGGAAGGGAAGGCTACTGTCATTAATAAAGGCCAGAGATTTGGCCGAGTTTGTCAGATGAGAGGTGAATCCTTCCAGGCACATGTCATCCACCTATTGCTGCACAGGCAGATGGGGGAGGGCTGAATGATGGGGACACATTTAGTCTTGGTGGGGTTCCTTTTGAGGTAGGCATTTAAAATCCATTTTTGGATGGTACACAGGTATTCACAGAGGTGAGCGATATCCCGGAGGCCACCTACCTCTAGTTACATCTAGTGTCATCAGTGGACTGATTGATGGTCATGCTGGGGTCATTTAAGGGAGTTCCCAAGGGTTCAATGTATATTGAAACTGATTGGAGGGGCATAGGAACCCCTGGAGACCCCACCAGTGCCGCAGTCAGTAGGCTCTGAATGAGAGGTGCTCAATCTCAGGGTGCTAAGCCTGCCCTTTGTGGGGGCACTTTGTGTGTGATGTGATAAAGGGGACTGGAGTGCAGGCGGTCCAGTCTATGGGGAGTTGTGAGGAGCAGAAGAGATGGGCTCAAGAATATGGCCTTTGAAATGCATGGGAGAGTTTGATTTGTTTAAGGTCAATGGGGTCGGTCAGAGAGAATAATGACACATGCATATTAAAGACATCTCAGGATGGCTAAAGTGAGATGCTCTGTCCCTGCTAGTCCCTGCTTTTCTGCTCCCATCAGTTTGCATTCTGTTATGTGTAGAGTGGGACTATCAATGGACAAGCGAAGGAATTAGTAACAGAGATACCTGCCAATGTCTGGATACATCATTTCCAGGAACTTTGTAGCTTGGGCCCAATAACACAGGACTTGGATGTCTCGCACGACTACCACAAGAGTGTGACTGATTATGAACCAATACAATTGGAATTGGGGAAGGTTTGGAATGCTATACTCTCACTGAAGGGAGGGAAGACCCCGTGCCCTGGTCTGTTGATTTGTTTAGAGATGAGGTCATGGTCTGGGCTTCAATCATGTGCCTCCTTTTTAATGCTTGTTTAAAGCAGAATAGGGTCCCTCCCGCTTGGCATAAAGCTATTATTGTGCCAATTTATAAGAAGGGAGGGCTCAATGATCCAGCTAACTATAGGCCAATCTCCCTCCTTGATGGAGTGGGGAAAATGTTCACCAAGGCCTTCTTAGTACACTTACAAGAGTGGGTGGATGGGAATGGTATTATTGCCCACTTGCAGGCAGGGTTCTCTACAGGGGTAAGCACATTGGATCAAGTTTTCCGGCTCTATCTGATTGCGCAGAAATACACAGTTCTGAGTGGGATGAGGGTATATGCGGCCTTCATCGACATCAGGACCGCGTTTGATCGCATTTTGAGAGCGATGTTATGGGCAATTCTTGTTAGTAGGGGGATTCCAGCTGACCTCCTTCAGTTATTGATCCAGCTTTACTCAAACAACTCTGCTAAAGAACGTTGGCAACTGGGGGGGGACTTACAGACCAAATCCCAGTAGCCAGAGGAGTCCAACAGGGCTATGTCCTTGCCCCCATATTTTTCTTGATGAATATCGATGGTAGTCTGCTATGTAAAATTGAATAGTCTTGATCCCCCGAAGTTGGGGCGGGAGACCTGCCCAATCCTTCTCTTTGGGGATGATGCCATATTGTTATCAACGTCTATGAAGCGCCTTAAACCCACGCTGGAGGCTTTTGTGATGAAATGTAGAGAACTGAGTCTTGAGATTAATATGGCCAAGATTAAAACCTTTGTCTTTCGAGCTAGACTCCATAAATCGACTCCAGCAAGGCTGGCTATATGTTCCATGAACAGGTAAATAATTACGACTCCTTGGGTGTTAGACTTAATGGTACTGGTGATTGGTCCCGTCAGCTCCTAAAATCCAGTCTGTCCTTGGGAAAATATGGGGGAGGTATCTTAAGGTTCTTTTATTTGCATGGTCAGAGTACCATTTTCCCCGCAATCACAATGTTCTCAGCTCAGGCAAAACCAGCAGCCACTTATGGGGCAGAAATATGGGGCTTTTGAAAATATAGCAATGTGGGTCTGGCTGAGCAAACGTGTTTAAAGAAACGATTAGGCTGCCACAAAAGTTGCACCTCTGCTCTGTTTCACCTTGAGTTGGGATTAAGGCCAATCCAAAAAGAGGTCCAGTATTGCCCAGTGTTTTTATGGTTAAGATTGTGGTCGATTCCTGAATTACAGACTTTCCGGGATGGGGTGTCGCACATCCTGGAATCAGAGGGTACTTCAAAATGATCCTTTAGTGAGAATGATTTTTGTCAATTTTGTGGCTTGCTCAAGGAGACAGTGCTCCATTTTTTGTTCTTCTGCCAAGGTTACAGGGTTGGCTGAGGTAAATACCTTAAAACAATATGTAACAACCATGGTACCCGCAGTACAGGTCTGGCACTGCAAATATTTAGGAATAGTGAAGATCTGAGTGTGGTTTATTGTGTTGCAAGCTATTTCGCCCTGGCTTGGAGAGTAAGGGGGCAACACTATAAAGCAAGGAAGACCAACGTGAATGCCATTATGGAGTCTGGATGCAATTTGGGAATTGAATTAATGTGCTTTCTCAAAGAAAACGGGAAAAAGGGAGAGTAGGGAAAATAAGGGCCGAGCATGTATGCTTCTCATAATGAACTTATGAATTTGATGGAATTGTATTTTATGTTCACCTCTGATTTGGAAACTATGCACTGTGTGAAACTGGGAATAGCTGGTGGGTTATGCCTGCCAGATTATGTACCAAGCTAATCATTTTAATGTGTTCTTGTTGATTTTATGCATCATTATGGAATTATATTTTTGCCTCCCTGTATTTTAACACATCATGGTGTAATTAATTGGTATTTTTGTATCATGTTCTGTGTGCTTTCATGGCGTTACTGCTGAAATAAAACTGACATTGATTCATTGTCATGTGTAGTCCTGTGTTTTATACTGACAAAGAATTTTAGATTATGTACAAGGTCACAGAATGATAGAAGTCAGAATTTACCAATCACCCTTCCCTTATATCCAACAACAAAAGATGTAACAGGAATATGTGCAGGTTTTCTTGTTGCAAACCCATCAACAAGAAAACCTGGGTTCACTGATAGGCTTCCCCGTTTGACGAATCTAAGTGGTTCTGGGCAAATCATCATACCGAAACTGATCTTATTTTCTTTGTCTTTCAAATTGGTTTCACGCATATGTGATTCTGTGCAGTGTGAAATACAGAAAAACCTTACTCGTACATATGTTACACATTTGAATGTAGCCATAGATACTGAGGCATCTTTGGGCAATAAGTTACAAAGTGTCTTTATGCCAAGTGATAATGATTCCTCCCAAGGTCCATACGGTTTTTAGCACCTATTGCAAATAGCAATGTGGGTTTTGTGATCGTGATGGTAAATTAAAAACACTGGGCCTTATTCCGAGTCGTCCAGTCTGGTATTAATGTGCCGGTATACAGGTATACCAGCACTCTACCGGAACCGGCCGACTAGAGGTTTGCTGGTGATGCACCTAAGTCAGGCTCCCCACCAGCAAAAAAAACGCCATTACCAGCACCGGTAATGCCGGTGCCGGTTATGATGGCAAATTCCCTTATGGGTATCAAAACCTTTGCTCCGGCACTCATAATCCGGCGGCACGAATGTCGGAAACTGTAATAGCCTTTTCCAGGTATCCGCACGGGATAATGGCATGGTCATAATAGTCAATTTAATTTGGTTTTATTGTGTAGTATTTAAATAGCAAGGTTGCCTTTATCAGGTAATCATTCAAATTGTGCTCTTGTTTGTACTCTATGGCTTTAACATGAGCGCATATTGGGTGTAAAGTTAAAGTAAATGGTTTCTGTACATGAAAGTCTAATAATTCCTTCATGTTTCAGCTTTCCCATTGGTGCTTCAAATTAGATATTGCCCGTCTTGTTTAAAGTGCAAAGAAATAAAGATAGTCAGAGAGAGAGATGGTTTGAATGGGGTAAATTGCTGCCTGCTATTTCCTTGCTTACTTATTAAATCAGAACAGTACTTTGCAGATTGACAGGGTAATTCATGGAATAAATGTGTGCCGAAAAGGGGAGCGCAACCGTGAAAAATGCAGCACACGCGTGCAAAAGCCGCGCACGCAGCCGTTGGTCGATCCATGGAATGCGCTGCGCGTGTAAACTCTGGGATGTGCGCCATATCCATGGGTGGCGCATGCAGGCGCACACGTCACCAAACGCTGTGCGCGATGTGGGCCATTCTGTGGCCCCCTAGGAGAAATGACGTGTCACGCAACACAGGCATCCCATAAAAGCAAGAAAAAGAGATACGCGACCCCAGAGCCCACGTGCATGTCAAAAAACACACGCAGTACGCTGTGCCAGTCAGGAACACCAAAAATACGTACGTGATCAGCACGCAGGCTAGTATGGGTGAAAAAAAGGGGTACACGACAAACAGGGACACCCGCAGTGGGAAAAATAGCGTGTGTGACTCACTGTCAGCCATGCGTGTAGAAGAAATACACATAGCCAACTCCGACCTGCTGTGAAGTAATTGCATGTGAACCCCAACTCCTGGAAACCACACGCACCGCTTCCCGTGAAAAGCACGTACAGAGCGATGGAAACCCACGTGGGACCCTCAACTCGTTGCAGGGAAACGCCTGTGCGTGTTACGTCACATACATGCTTACGCGCTAAGGCCCTTTCCTCGAATTACACGCTGACGTGCAGTTTTTTCACGTGCCAAATCACTCCGTATTAAGCTGGCCATGCAACAACACACGGAAGACCACGCTCCTGCCCAGAAAGCCGATTTACTGCCCCCAGAGCACCCTCCCACGAGCCAACTGCTGCTGTCTGACTGCTGCTGCCTCCGTGCCCTGCCATTTGGTGCCTGCACATCTGCCATTTGTAGGGGTCCAGTTGCTGTGACCACCCCTGCTGGAAAAGAAGACTCCCGACTGGTGTTCCATCACTCCACAGCCCAGCCCCAGGACCCAGTTGCCCACCTACACCTGCCTCGGGGTCGCCATGTGGGGGCAAACACCATCAGAGACCACTGGCAACCCCCAGCCAGAGAGGCAGAGGGCTACCAGCTTCAGTTGGTATCCTGGTGGAGCAAGTCCTGGGGCATTATGATGCCCTCTTCATACCAACACGCGCCGACAAGGAAGGACGGGAGAGGATCTGGGAGGACATAGTGGGTGCCATCAACGCGGAGGGGGTGGCACCCCGTGACATCATACACATCCGGAAGCACTGGTAGGACTACAAATCCAGGACCCTCAAGAAGGCCTGGTGTCTCTTGGAGGCAATGGATGCAGTGGGGCACCGGGCCCACCTTACCCCGCAGCAGATGAGGGTCCTGGAGCACATTCGCCCAGTGCTTCACCACCAGATCCTCAGGATGAAGGTCCGTCTGGAGTCGAGCGGTAAGTGGCCATGCATTCACGTTTGAAACAATGCATGTTGAAGCATGGTGGTAGTTAACTAACCGGCTGCATGTGTGACGTGGGTCATGTATGGATGTGTGTGTGCAGGGAAATGACGGTGCTGCATGTGAGTCGAGTCAGGCATGACTCACATGGATGGTGTATGTGTTACAATGCATCATGCTGAGCAGCATGCGGAATGCACACATGTATGCATGCCTGTGTCTGTACCTTGACATGTTTGTGGTGTGATGGATGTGTGCTGCTGTCATTGGCATGCATGATGTGCATGTCCATGTATCAGAGTAGTGTGTGCGCCATGGATGCATGACACATGCCTGTGACAATGTGTTGAATCACTGATACAGCCTACTCATCCTTGTATCAACTGTGTCTGTGGGCATACGGGGCCAGATGCATGTCCCTCCAGCGATGCGTGTGTATATGATTGTATGTCCCATGATGCATGTGAGTTGCAGCCCACCATTGGATGTATGTATGGTGCAGTGGACATGGATGCAAGTTTCTGTTGCATGTGCCATGCTGGTTCCTGCATGTGTGTTGCCTGCACTGACCCATGTGTTGTTGAGAGACATGATGGAAGTGACGTTTGACATTGCCACTCATGTGCTATTGCTTCCTGTCTAGGGGACTATTGTACAGTACCCTGATGCTTGTGTTCTATGTCTCCCTCTACACAGCGGCGAGTGAAGAAGAGGGCGGAGACAGCGCTGTAGAGCAAAGCAGCAGGGATGCCTCCACCGGCCGGGGACGCAAGGCCCAGTCACCCTCCCAGGAATTACCATCATCCAGGAGCGAGGGTACTGGTGACGCGTCTGCCACTATGGCGGCAGCGGAAGAGGTGGGTGAGCCCCCACAGGGGCTTGCAATGGCAGAAGACGGTTTGGAGCCATCCAGGTTGGTGGTTTGCACAGAGGAGGAGGGGGCCGCTACTGAGCCGCACATGGGGCCTGGTGGGCGTGGTACCACTGGTGCAAGTGGTGCAGTCCAGAGGCAGCAGCAGGAGGCAGCACAGGTCGCCGTGGAGGGGCCTGTGCATGTCACTGTCCCTGACACTGTGACTGCACCACCATGCACCAGCAGGGATGCCCCATCCCAGGCCCGTTTGCAGGTAGGGGGGAGGTCCACGTCATCTGGCACTCCTCTACCTGCGGACGAGGGGACCCGTGACCGTATGGAGACCGTCCTGATTGGGGTCGCGTTGCGCACGCGTGACATTCGTGATGACATGCATGCTTCCTGGGGGGAGCACGCACGTCATCATGAAGAGCTGCGTGCCAACATGGCCCAGTTGGGAGGGGCCATGGTTGGGGGTTTCCTACATGTGTCGGGCACTCTGGCAGCCCTCTCCTCCTCTGTGCAGACTATGCGCCAGTCCTTCTCCATGTTGTCTTCCGGCCCAGATGCCACCAGAGCCACCTGTGGACCTGCCATGACCACTGCAGCCAGCTCGGTGGATATGCCATCCCTGCCACAGTCGGAGGTCCAGCAGGGGTGGACACCCCAGCAACTGGACCCCAGCAGATGGAGGATGTGCCAGCATCATCGGGCAGGGTATGTGCACAACAGCGCCGGTGGATTCCATCAGCCCGGATGCCGTCGTACTGGCAGAGGCAGTTGCGTCGGAAGCAGTGGCAGGCTCAAAGTGGGAGGCATCATGGCTCAGGGCCATCAACATCAGAGGGGCAGGCATCGGCTGGAGGGGAGGGCAGGAGGACCATGGAATGGGAGTGTCTTTCATGTGGCAGCGGTTGGGCCAGCAGATAGATGCGGAGCGGCAGCGGGCGGAGGAGGCACAGTTCACTATGGTCAGGGCGGAGAACTCCATGCGCAGGGCATTGAGGCGGGCTGAGTGCCTTGAGGCAACTCGCAGGGAGTTGGAACAGGCCATGGCTGCATCCCTGCGAGACCGCGAGGACAGGGAAGAGGCCCGCCTCCGGGGCATCGACGTGGAGTTCGATGATGCCCTGGCCCGTAACATCACAGAGTGAGCCGTAGGACTTGCCCGCTGCCATTGTATATGGTTCATTAGTCTTAGGTTTCCTTTCTGTTTTACTTTAATTTGGGGCGCATAGACTATGCCCCACCTTTTTGTATATAGTTGTTTATTAGGTAGGGTTTTTTGTAGGTTTCATTTGGATTATTGGGCTCATGGACCCTGGATATGTACATTGTATATAGTCGAAGACTGGATTTGACTTCATTTTTTAAATTTTTTACCATGGAGCAAATGATGTTACTTTTTCTTTTTTCCTTTGGATTTCCTTTGATGGACGAACCCTTTGGAGCCATTTTCATTTCTATTTATTTGTATTCTGCATTCATGTTCTTTTTTTTCTGTTATTTTGGACATGCAGCCTTTTGTTTATTATTACTATCATTGTGTGGTTTTCTTTCATTCCCTTGCTTTTATATTTAATACATTTTGGTTTCATACTTCATTTGTGTGGTATTCTATCATTGGTTTCATGCATGTCACGAAGTGCTTTTTCTCATTCACTTGCACCCATTGTGTGTGTGTGACGGACATGTATTGATATGCATACTTGCCATTTGGGATGTGTCATGTAATGGGGATTTCAATGTGGGGTGCATGGGATACTTGGTTGGGTGTTTGGACAGGGGTGGCGTGGGGTGGGATTTGGGTAGCCATAAGGGCCATGAGTGTGGATCGTGATGACGTGTTGGGGGGACATGAGTTGGGGCCTGCTGGCAGGTGCCTGTCACTGCTGGGTGGGTGGGGGTGCAGGGGGACATGAGTCGGGGCCTGCTGGCAGGTGGCTGTCACTGCTGGGTGGGTGGGGGTGCAGGGGGACATGAGTCGGGGCCTGCTGGCAGATGCCTGTCACAGCTGGGTGGGTGAGTGGGTGGGGGGACATGAGTCGGGGCCTGCTGGCAGGTGCCTGCCACTGCTGGGTAGGTGAGTGGGTGGGGGACATGAGTCGGGGCCTGCTGGCAGGTGCCTGTCACTGCTGGGTGGGTGAGTGGGTGGGGGGACATGAGTCGGGGCCTGCAGGCAGGTGCCCATCAGTGGTGGGTGGGGGACATGTGTGAAGTCTCCCAGGTGCATGGTGCCATGTGGCCTGCCTGCGGGGTATGCACAGGGGTGATGGGCTACCTGCGGGGCATGGCGAGGGGGGTAGGGATACACCAGGGAGGGCCCACACTGCCAAATTGCATGTGAAAATCCCTGCGCACCCCTCAGAATACACGTACCCCTCTCACGCTAGCAAAAACGCACGTGAAACTCCCCACGCACCCCTCAAAATACACGTACCCTGCTCGCCCAAGGTCTATCGCGTGTGAGACTTCAGGTGCATCCCCGAAATACACGTACCACGCTCGCACAAGGCCTATCGTGTGTAAAACTTCCCACGCACCCCCAAAATACACGTACCCCGCTCACAAAAGGCCTATCGCGTGTAAAACTTCCCGCAAACCCCTGAAATACACGTACCCCGCTCGCAAAAGGCCCATCGTGTGTAAAACATCCTGCGCACCCCCAAAATACACGTACCCCGCTCGCAAAAGGCCTATCATGTGTAAAACTTCCTGTGCACCCCCAAAATACACATACCCCACTCACCCAAGGCCTATCGCATGTGATACTTCCCATGCACCCCCAAAATACACGTACCACGATCGCACAAGGCCTATCGTGTGTAAAACTTCCAGGGCACCCCCGAAAATACACGTACCACGCTCGCAAAAGGCCTTTCGCGTGTAAAACTTCCCGCACACCCCTGAAATACACGTACCCCGCTCGCAAAAGGCCTATCTCGTGTAAAACTTCCCACGCACCCTCGAAATACACCTACCCTGCACGCAAAAGGCCTATCACGTGTAAAACCTCCCGCACACCCCTGAAATACACGTACCCCGCTCGCAAAAGGCCTATCGTGTGTAAAACTTCCCGCGCACCCCCGAAATACACGTACCCCACGCGCAAAAGGCCTATCACGAATAAAACTTCCTGCGCACCCCCGAAATACACGTATTCCGCTCGCCCAAGCGTATCGTGTGTAAAACTTCCTGTGCACCCCCGAAGTACATGTAACCCGCTCGCCCAAGGCCTATCACGTGTAAAACTTCCCACGCACCCCCGAAATACACGTACCCCACTTGCCCAAGTCCTATCATGTGTAAAACTTTCCGCGCACCCCCGAAATACACATACCCCCCTCACCCAAGGCCTATCGTTTGTAAAACTTCCTGCGCACCCTTGAAATACACGCAGGCACCCCATCCACCATGGCCATGCCCCACTGGCAGCCCACTCACCCTCCCCATGCCTACAGGCAACCCATCCACCCTGGCCATGCCCCACAGGCAGCCCACGCCACAGGGGGGTGCTTTTTCTGCACAATTTACCTGGCACAAGCGGGGTACACATATTCCGAGGGGTGCACCAGTACATTTTCACGCTTTTGGCTGCCGTGAGCAGGGTACACGTAGTATTTTCACGCGATTACAGTGTACCGGCCCTGTAAACTGGTGCAGGGTTAGTGCGGCCCTTTGCGCTGCATTGGGGATTTCAATGCCTTTTCCTTGCGCAAGGGGCGTTCTTGAGGGCGTAACTGGCGCCGCGGGATGTTTTCTGCGCGAGCGCTCAAAATGGCTTGGAAATTCCATTAATACGCTGTGCGCCAGAATGCTGTTTAGCGCACACGGCTGGTGCACGCTGGCGCACACTCCCTCTTTGCGCTGCTCACGTGCGCTAACTCTGCGCTGAAATCTTTGAATTACCCCCGACTGTCAAGCTGCAACGAAAGGTCCTATACTTTTCAATCTCTTCCAATCTCTTCCAATGTCTTGCATTTTTATCATAATACTAAATCTGTGGAATAACATGTAGTAAAGAGCGGTATATGGAAAATCTGAATGCATGCAAGCTTACATATTTCAGAATCAATTTCAGTTGAATATTCTAATCTAATTATGAGGATGTAAGGGAGGAGCTGTAAAGAGATTTTGCTAGGTTTTACAGTCTATACTCAATCTAAGAATTATTTTTCCACTCTGCATTATTTGTGTTCATTTTTGACAGTTGATATGCTGGGCTATTTAGTTAAAATGCTCAGGTAAAATATACATAATTTTGTGTCAATTAATCAGCAGAATACTTCTTTGTAGTCGATAAACAGCAATGCAATTCCTTAGCAAAATGCCTTACTAGACACCCCTTCAGTTGAAGAATGCCCTTCACTACACCTGCAACGTGTCATACAACATACCATTTAACGGTGTAAAGTGAAATCCAAAACATGGAGTTGTGCTTTCATTTTAGAATGGAGGAATCTATTATTTTTCCATCACCTTTAATGAATGTCCATGTTAAAACCATTCTAGTTCAACCAAGGTTATACATAAAATGCTTATCCCATAAAGACAACTTTAATATATAAATACTAAAAAACACATTTAATTCATGAACACTTTTTGCCTATTTACTTTGATCAATATTACACCACCACAACTCCAAAACCCTTACCCATCTTATGCCCTTGTCTTTGGCTCTGGTGGAAACTTGTTGGATTCATCAATCCAACTGTAAAGACCCTGTTGTGGCAGATGTTTTAGGTCCCTACACGGAAAAGAGGTTCACACTAGGTAAATTGTGGTAGGCTATGCTGTGGTTGGGTTAGATGCAATGTTGCAACTAGATATGTGTTCATTGTAATTAGATGAATTGAAATGAGTGTTACTTTGTGTTTTAGATGGATACATTTTTAGAGTCACAGTTGGCAGCAACATGAGTAACAGTGGCATGGATACCTTGTATTGTTCAATGTACAATTTGTCGCACTGAGAAGTATGTGGTGGGCAGCCTTATGCATGCGATAGAGGAGTTAATTGAAGGGGAAACTAACATGTAAGAATTCAAAAATGGTTTAGGTTACAGACACGTTTAGGGAATTGGGAATTAGGGGGGTTCATTGTGGGTACTGAATGGAGTTTTCACCTACTTGGTGATTTAATAGGCCACAGAGATCCTGGATTCACAGGAATGGGTTTTCTTCCTGGTTTGGAGAGCTGGATGACCCATGTCAGGGGGTAGGAAGTGAACCATATATGGTGACTTGTTGTAAAATCACAAAGGGCTGAAGGGGAGAACTGATTGTAAAGTCATTTGTTTGATTGTTATGGCCAGAATGGGTTCTGAGGGACAAAGTGTAATTTCCCTAGGAGCACAAAGGCATGTTTTTGATGACTAAATTGAGAGCTGATGGTTTATGGGTGTGCACAGAAGAATGTCAGTTACAAATAGGACGTGTAAAAATGCAGAAAGAATGTCTAAGGATCTGCACTGCTGCTTTAAAGGTATGCTTATTTATTTCTATCCCCTGTAAAAGATACAGATAGTGTGAATTTCAACTAGTACAATAATTTCATTGTTAACTCAGACTCCAGTAGAAAGTAGATATCAGTGCACAATGAGTGCTGGTGTGTATTTCAGCATGGGCATATATATTAGCGCTGATGTGAGACAGTATTGTGAATTTATACAAACTAAAGAAAAGGATGACTTGGGATATCACATTATACTTGAATTGGTTGAATAATATATCATAGCAAAGTTACCATTGTGCAGCATTGCAGTGTAGGAACTAACAATACTAACTCCCAACATACTAAACATTAACCCCCAGAATCACATTAACATAAATAGTGCACATACTCTGCAATGCTGTTTAGACATAAAAAGCAGGGTTTATAAATGCTTTTGAGGTTGGGACGTGAGAGCGAGAAATCTGAAGAATCATTCAACCCAAAGCAGGCATTGTTTTAGCTGCTAGCGCAGGAAGCAGAATGAAAACATTACATGTTGATTCCGGGACCTTTGTCTGTAAAAGAGTGACCGTGAAAAAGAATGGTGACTTCTGGAAGTTTCCATAAGGCTTGGCCATGCCAGGGGAGGTGTATGATTGATGGAATTACATAATTACCAGGGACTGAAAGATCATATAGCGTCTGTAGGAAGATATAGGTTGGCAGAGACTGGGTTTAAAAAGGTGCAGAGAGAGAAAGGAGGGGTTTTTTTTGGTGAAGAGAGCGAGGATCAAGAGGAGTGAGAAAAGAAAACTTGAACATAGCAGAGCCTTTTGCTTGGGTTGCTATTCAGAGACAAAGTGCCTATGCACATTGCTGGGGTGAAGGGAGTGCTGCAGTGATTCACTCGGTGTACGGGAGAGAGAGTGAGAGACAGCTGGTGTGCAGCTGGTGTGCTTCCAAGAGGGCTGCTGCCAGACAAAGTGATTCCAAAATGTATAGTATGAAGTGACAAATGAAGAGAATTGTACATACTGTAGATACATTTGCACTGAATAGCAAGAAGCCAAAATAGACGACAGGAAAGCCCCTTTGTTCTTCACTCGTTAGAGTACAAATGTGTTTTCCTATGCAAAACTAGCTACCTGCAGAAAGGAAGAAAGTTACTGCTCGCAAAGCTGTAAGAGCAACATTTATATCTCAAGGATATTGTTTAAAAAAAACATGTATTGTGCCAATTGTAGAAGGAGGCCACACTTTCCTGAGAGTGGAGGAGCAATATTCGCTTGGGAAGAGAAAAGCAAGGAACTGGCTCTAAAATTGCTTTAGGCATTGATGCGTTGCATCATTTCTGACAGATTGTGAAACCAGCATGTGCAGATAAATGGGAATATATTTCTTTTTCTCAGCTCGCCTTCAATGTTACAATGATCGCACATCATGTGTATTTCTGTGTGTTTTTATTCTGATCTGCAGAAAATCTATAAACAAAGGCTATGCATGACTGATTTCTGTTTGCCATTTTTATTTGGTAATGTGTAGAGGGTTGAATGTCGCACATTTTCTACTGTGAGCTAATCTCCATGCTAGAACTCAGAGAAACGCTTAAGCAATGAACAGGTTTATAGAGTCCTGGAGACAAACATATCTAACAGATTTCTGGCGTTCCTGGATGGGCAGCTTTTGACTTAAGGTACAGCTCCTGGGCTTGGCTCTAAATAGAACGGTTTTATTGTGTTGTGTTGGGTGCACTTTGAACTCATTTCATTTTGTTCTTCCTCAATTTAAATTACAATGAGTGAGAAAGTGTTAGTGATTGTCCAGAGTGCACTTTGAATTTCTCTTTACTACCTTGGTGGCATTGTGTGATCTTTAGTGTGCAAATATGACAGAGGCTGAAGTTGGGTATGCTGACCTGTGCAATTATGCAGAGGCTAAAATATTTGCCTCGGCAATGTGGTCATCTGACACTTTGTCAGGTTGGCGAGAGAGTATTAATTTTGAAATTGGGAAGGAAAGTTTCAATGAGAAAGAACAGATTGACTGTCTTATTTGGCTAGGTGCCAAACTTTGGTTCTTATTACATAAGCTTGTCAAATTGCGAGAAAACGATTCTGTTGCGATTGCTGATTTACAGTGTGACTTGACAACGATGCATTAGAAAATGTTGCAGTTGGAAGGAACATTGAAACAGAGTAAGCTCTACCTGCAGGCCCAATGTGATGATGTATGTGCATGATTGGTAAAGAAAGAGCAACAGTTTTCATAGAATGTATAAGAGATTGTGCATTTAAAATAGAGAGCTAGCTTGCAGAAGTACCAGTGCTCGGAAAGGGTGGTAGTCAAACAGCCAATGAACTACAGACAGTGGAGAATGAGATGTGAAGGCTCATGGATGAGAATGATAAAAGGGTCCAAACAATTGATCATTACAAAATGGAAATTACTGAAATGAAGGGAGAAATTGTTCAATTGAGGAGAGAGAATTCTGCTCTTTACGGTCAAACTCAGGATCGCAAAACCCAGTGCAGGGAGGTAACACTTCACTGGACGAAGATGTAAGGTAGTCTGTACCAAATTAGTCCTTCTTCTTACTCCCCTCTTTTAAAGCCAAACGGGCCCCAGTGATTGGTGTACGCTAAGCCCACCTTTATGAACCAATCCTGGATCCCCACCAACAATCTTCGGTGAGACTTCAGGTCAGAATCAGAGCGCTTGGCAACAGACAGGGGAAGGATGACAACATATACATATACGTCCCACCCATCTTACTGTCTGCTGTACAGCAAAGTGTCTTCCTAATTAACTGGGCCCTATCCGGTGCTTGATCACAACATGGGCATCCTTTGAATTAGGGAGTTGCAGGCAGACTTTCGTCTCCTACAATTCACATACTCCCCTGCTCTGAAAGGAGTGGTTCCAGACAGGACATTCACTACCCTTGCATACCATAGAGGGGTGTTAGTCTCCATTGTCACTTCCTGCACCCAGGCCTTCCCTGAGGCCTGCTAATTAACATTCTTCAGTATTTGCCACCACCATCAAGGTGTAACAAAGGAGATGCAAATCCATGGGGCCCTGAAATTCTAATCAGGATGCCCACGGCCAAAGGCTTTCGATGTACCCATGGCTGTCAGGTGTCAGCCACACATTACAGGGGAGGGTGGTGCTGATAAGCTGTGCCCTCCGAGAGTACATGACTATTTTTCTGCTGTGTGATGAGAGTGGAAAATATGTGCGGGAATGGGATATTTTCGGAGGTTAATCTCCCATCTTTCATTCTTTTAAATAAACAAAAAATCACTCTCCCTGTGCGGATGGTCAAATTCCTCACAGGTGGTACCTTTGTGATTTCTGGGATTGATGCTAAATCATGCCCATGATGCCATAACTGCGTGTCACAGAGGGTCCCGGAAAACAATAAACATTTTGAAAGAATATGATTATTGACCACACATGTCGAAAGATGTAGAGCTATATACTAGAGGAATTTTGGTGTGTGCACAGTTCCAACCTGCTTCTCCAACGCATAGGGCTCCATTAATGAAAAGAGGTCTGACACTTCCATGGTCAGATTTGCAAATTTACTTCATTGGGCCTGTCTAAAGATCGACAAGGGGAAACAGGTATATGCTGATGGCCATCCGTTTAATGCCCAAGTGGTTGGAGTGCATTCCAGCACCCAATTGCAGTGCACAGACAGCAGCCACATTGCCGGTGAATCATATTTTCTCTAGGCTTGGTTTGCCTCAAACATTAGTACCAGACCCACAGTGGTAGGCATCCTTACTAACTCAAAGTTGGAATATTGTAATGCCTTTCTATCCGGCATCCCAAAATATCAAGTTCAACATATACAGGTGGCCCAGAACTTGGCTGTATGAAGAAGTCTACATTGGCTGCCAGCAGAGCAGGGGATAGAGATTAGTTTCTGTGACTTGTTTTTAAATGCATTCATGGGTTGGCCTCTGTGTGTGCCCCTTACCTCAAAGATTCTACCCTACCACCAAACCTGTACTTTATGATTTAAAGGACAGGGACTATGAGTAGTTCCATTAGTAGTTCCTTCCTCTAGAACATTTACGTGGGGTGATTGACGGTTCTCTTTTTTGAGTCCCCGTGTTTGGAACTCTCTCCCGCTATGTTTGCGTGAAACTCAATCTCTATCCAGCTCTCGAAAACTGTTTAAAACCTATTTGTTTAAATGAAAGTTCCTGTTATATTAAAGAAAGCTGTTTAAGTCCTTGCTAAATCAGAAAATAACAGATGCGTCCAGATGCAGTTTTGCCAAGTTCCTTCGGAATATGTGCATTATAAATACACAAATCAATCAATAAATCAGACTGTGGGAGTCATTTTACCAGTGCAGTGATAACAAAGATGTAGCAAATTTTGGGAGTGACTTCACATTTCCAATCAGCCTTTTTCTTCTGGAGTGGTAGAACGTTGCAATAGAGCAATTATTGGTATTTTGAAAAGTATGTAGCTGAAACAGGATCCAGATGGGATTTGCGACTCCCTCTGGTGCTAATGGCTATTAGGTCAACACCATTAAAATCCACAAACCTCAGTTCACACGAAATTATGACAGGTAGAAAAATGGTTTTACAACAAAATTTGTTATACTGGACCAATAAATAGATTCTCGTAAATGCAGCCACAATTCATGAATATTTGAGAAAGCATTTTCAGCATGCATTTGCATTTGCGCAGAGGAATCTGGAAAGAGCCGCTGACAGTGCAAATTGCAAAATCATACTATGATAGAAAGACATCTGTCCTAGAGTATGAAGTAAGTGATCAAGTTTTCAAAAGGACTTCACAAAAGGTAAACACAAGAATGCCAAATTTCTAGCATCCTGGCACGCCCCATACCAAATTGTGGTCAAGGTTTCACCTGCTGTCTATAGAATTATGGTAAAGGAAGGAGAGCTGACCGGGGAATAATTTGTCAATGTTGACTAAATCATGCCATTTCATCCGAAACATGAGGTGAAAAGGCAGGAACAAGCTGGAGAAACTAGTAGGGAATAAAAGGTGTAGTTGTATACTGAAATCAAAATTTATTTACTTTGAAGGGACTCACTGTAGCAGGTAAGTAGGCTTGAATGCAATCCTTAATTAGAGTGGAAATAGGGCGAAAAATCAGGTGAGTATGTGCGCATGAAAATATGAATGCAAGGTGTGTAGCTGAAGGACAAAAAAATAATTAGTAGAAAAAAAGAATAGACTTCCAGGCTGATAGGGTACAATTTGAGGTTTGATCCACGTGCTCATTCTAAATGATTGCAAAGCAAAGATAATATTGCATGAAAAAGTACTTCCATGTTTAATCCACATGATTATTTCCAGATAGTTGTAAAAGAAAATGTTATGGTTGTATGTTTTAGTTCTTAATCTACATGTCACTTTCAGCTAGTTGTGAGAAAAATGTTGTTATTTATTTCCATGTTTAACTTATGTGTTTATTTCCAGGTCATTATAAAACTTCATGAATAGTACAAATGCGAGTGGAAATGTTATATATTTTATGTCACTTAATCCACATACTTTCTTTCAAAAAGGGGAAAATTAAGGAATTTCATTTGCTGGGTACTTAACCTGTCTTTTTCTTCTTTAATTTAGATATGAACTTACTTATCTCACCAGTGGCCCTGGAGCTGGGTATTGTTGGAGGGGACCCTTGGAGTCTGCCAGACTAGAGGCCCTGGAGAGAGCTTGTGTGCTTCCAAGAGGGGTTGTTGTCAGTGGGCAAATACAAAGCACTTCTAAAATTTATGATAAGCATGAAGTGACAAATGAAGAGAATTTTAGATACTGTAAATACATTTGCACGGATTAGCAGAAAGCAAAATTAGACTTCAGGAAAACCCCTTTGTTCTTCACTTGTTGAAGTACAAATGTGTTTTCCTATGCAAAACTAGCTGCCTGCAGAGAGGAAGAGAATTACTGCTCGCAAAGCAGTAAGAGCAACATTTATATCTCAATGTTATGTGGAGGAGGAATATTCCTTGGTAGAGAAAAACTGGCTCTGAAATTGCTATAAGCATAAATGTGTTGCATCATATCTGACAGATTGTGAAACCTGCATGTGCAGATAAATGGGTATATATTTCTTTTTTCTCAGCTCACCTTCAATGTTACAATTATCACAAATCATGTGTATTTCTGTGTGTTTCATTCTGATCTGCAGAAAATCTATAAAGTACCCTATAAAATAATAGAGGCTGTGCATGACTAATTTTTGTTTGGCATGTCTATTTGGCAACGTGTCGAGAGTTATGTTTGGTACAACCATAACTGCAAAACCAGGATAAGAGTTAGAGTGCCATACATAAAACTAGGCCTGGTGCTGTCCCTTAGTCAGTGCCCTGAATAAAAGATACATTTTTTTGCACTGAGCTAATATCCACGCTAGAATGCACAAGGAAGCGCAAGAGGTTAAAGAGGGCTAGAGATAAAAATATCTGACAGCTCCCACATGCCTTTAAGTGTTCATGGAAAGCCTTGCACAATGGCCATTTAGGTTAAATGGGTTTCTGTCACATGGTCTGAAAAATAAAATGAGTTATTTATAAATGCCAAATGTATTATGTGGAATATGTCATAACTGATGAGGGAAGAAGCTCAAATGTCAAAAGGGTTGTACTTTGTGAATGTATCTAATGGGTTTTAGAGTTAGGGTGATTAAATTACTTTGTATTAGAGTTACCCAATGGAGTGTTGGTGAGTAACTTTGTAATAAAATATTTGTGTTTATGTAAATTGTCTAACTGGGTATATAAAATGTAACTTTGTTTTCATTTGGAGTGAATTGTGATTGATTTTAGCTCCAAGGAACTGCCCCCCGCCCCTGTCGTTAGCATGCAATAAACTTACTTTCCTGGCAAACATTTATTGTTGTATTCACGAAAGCTGCTTTTTCGCATTGGAATGTTTGAGTTACTTCCTTTCATTTGGTGACTCCGACCACGATGGGTCAGGCTTTCTGCTGCTGGTTGTCCTGCTGTTCATTGAACTGTGGCTATTATCTACAGAGTGATCAGGTTTTCTGTGCACAGTAAAAGAAATGGCCTGCAGGCACCAATTTAATTGAAGACATGTCCACTAACTCAGCTGCTGGGAGTGCCCAGTCCAGTCTGGCAAGTTTTGAAAAGGAACCACAGCGGCAGGAAAATCAAGGAGGAAGAGAGAAAAAAGTGATTTTATTTTATTTCTGGGATTGTACAAGGGGGATGTGGAGTTAGAGGGGTTGAGATTAGTTTGGAGACAGGAGGTTTGTTGAATTAAATTAAATTGAGTCTCTTTGACTTATGTGTATGACGGTGGAATGTAAGTCATTTATTTCTATTTTTTCATTGTTTATTATTTTTGGTAGTCAAAGGTGTGCACAGAAATCTTCCTGTAGTGAGTAAAATACAGCATTGTAGTGAAAAAAATCTGTACTAGTAATGAAATGAGAGAGAAAGCAGTTTTTTTGTAAACATAGCACTCCTTTGTACTTGAGTTGAGGAGATATATTGATGAGAACCCAAAGTAATTGTGGTTTATTGATATCATGCCATCTCTTGTGTAAGAATGGTTAATGTGGATTAGTGAAAGGTTGAGTGTGGTTATTGTGGCGTGAATAGGAATGACACAGGTAAATGTTGAAGGGCTTACACATTAGGGAAAATAATTGGCTTTGTGGGGAAATGTAGTATTTATTTGTGTGCCGCAGGATCGGCTTTTGTGAAAGTTTTACATTTAATAAATTAGAGATTGCATGGGAGTATGGAAACCGTGGGCCAATCATTTCAGAGAGAAAAGGAAGATATTTTAAATTGGGTGCCCTGAGGCCTCTGGGTGTGTGGGACCTTCATATAAGTATTAAAATAAATAAATAATTACTACAGAGAATTGGTATAGGGAACTAGAAGGCAGGATGGTTTAACCTTGGCCCGAAGAGGACATGCAGGATAGAGACATTTTGGGGAATGTGTACACCCATTTTGATGCTGAAATATAAGCAGAAGGTATTGGAAAATATGTGTCATTTTTCAGTGATAATTATTTGGTTATTTTTCAAATTATAACAAGCTATTAATATAAGTATCCTTAAATGACAGAGAAAATGCTAGTATGAAGATAGGCCCATTGCTACAAATGCTTACTCATGTATGCGTAGGTATACAACAGGGGCATAGTATTAAACAAATCATAAACATACATAACAGTGCACACACACGCATGCTCAGAGATATATTCATAGCAGCACACTTATGCTGACAAATTGGACATTGCATCAGTGGTTTTGTGGGAATACAGAGAATGCATTTTTATTAAGAATCCTGTAGTGTAAAATTAGAGTATTGTCATGAGCGTATTTCTCTATGTTGTATTGAGGGAATAGAAAGTAAGCAGTCATAGGGTTCAATTTTGAGTTAAAGAGAAGGGTTTCCCATGTAGAGTATATATTGACTAATCCTGGAATATCACGGCAAGTGGGTTAAAGGAACACTGAGAGCACACAGGAAGGGGAAAGTGCTGCTTTTTCAGGGTTTTTCTTTATAACAATCTCAGCCGTCCAGTGTTTTAATTGCCCTATCACGCACACATACAGCACTCAGTAATGTAGTATGCCCCAGGACCCCACAGACATGTGCCCTAGGCTCCAAATGACCCCTGTAGACACAGCAGATTCAGTATCCAGAGCCAGGGCACATATAGACCTATGCACAACAAACGCCCATGGTTACACAAGCCTATGTACGGACCTGGCGTAAAATTACTGTACTTCAAGGATCAGTGAAATATTGTACAGGGGTGAGTGTTTGGGGTAATCCCTTTTTTTCATGGGAACAGACACATGAGGAAAAGGTGTATCATGTCTTATAGATATTGGTTGTTAAACTTGGATATAGAAAAAGCAGGGTATTATCAGAGTTTTGTAGTTGAGTAGGTTGGGAACAGGTTAATATTTGTACGGTTACATGAGGATTATTGATGCAAGCATGTAAGAGAGTGTTCCAAATGAATGGAAGTGAGTGATGGGGTAGACAGCCGCCGGCATCGTTTTTTTAAGTTGCTATAACATGTACACCATGGGCACACGTTATTTTACAATGTGGTAAGGAATTGCATGTTCATTTGTTGGATAAGAGTAGGTAAGAATATTATACATTGATGGAAGATGGAAGAGAACAAACAGATCACTATAGTGATCAAAGAGAAGAGAATCATGAGGAAAGTTGGTCAGAGACATTGAATCCTGTTTATCAGTGTGCTCCTAAGCACACAATGTGTTTATGGGAGATATTGATTTGGGAGACAGGGGTTTTCTTTTGGTTGGAGTGGAGGTGGAATTTGTTGTCCTTTTGCCAGTTGGGGAACAGGGACCATAGCCTGGGCATCTAGATTTGTGAAGAAAGTGCAGTGGGGATGCACACAGAAGGGGAGTAGAACGGCATGGAAATTGGCTCTGACTTGTGGAGACAGGGTTGGAGGAGGTGTGAAGAAGTGGCAGTGGGGAAGAGACAGCGTTTTTGTTTAGATGGATTATGAGTTATTAGAATGATGAAGAAATTGGAGAAATATGATCATTATGAGTTTGGACAAGACCTATAGCACAAAAGACTAGAGACCCAAGCGCGTGTACACAAGTTGTTACAGAAATTGCAGCAGGTGAATGAATAGTGTTGGTATACTGCCAAATACTCGACAGTTTGAAGGCCTTATACAAATGGATACATTCACACTGCGCACCTGTCTGAAAGTTCCATGCTTAATTGCATGTTATGTTATGTTAAAGGTACTTATATAGCGTACTGTCACCAATGGAATTGGTCCCCAGGCACTCTGGTGGATCTGTAAACAAGAAGGAGGTTGGGGAGGGTTAGTTGGGTGGAGGGGGAGTAGGAGAGTGGGAGAAGTGGTTTGCTGTTGGCGGCTTCAGTTTGGTACACACGTGCACTGAGCTTTACTGCGAGCATCGGATCGGGTGAGACCTTGTGTGCTGTAAGTGTTGTTTATGTGTTGTTTGTGTGTTGTTGATGCAGTGTGGTAAAGTGCGTGTGGATTGCTGGGTGAGAGATGGTTGCGTGAGTTTTGGGAGGGTTGAGTATGCAGAGATTTGAAAGTTGGGTTAGTGGGGTCTGTATCCTGGTTCTAATACTTCTTGTTCCGTTTGAGCTGTATTCCTGTGGGTGGGTTAGTTGTTGATTCCTTATAGGCTGTCTGACTGTAGTGTGTGATGGTGTGGCGTGGTCCCAGCTGTATCCTGAATAGCATTGTATGGTGTGATAGGTATGTATATCTGATTTCTCTTCCTCTGGTGTGGGAGCTGAGGTTGGGTGCTCCCTGTTCCCTTGCTATCTATTGTGATATTAGTCTGTTGGAATTTGGAGTGGTTCAGGGCCAGGGTGCTGTTAATGAAACGTCCTAGCATTTCTGTCTTGGTCAGCCTATGTATTCAGTCTATAGTTTCCTCCTGTCATTGCTACCTCTTAGTTAGTCGTTCGGTATGTCGCAGAATGTCTTCCTTAAAAGCTATTGTTTGGTAGTTGTGTGTGATGGCGCGGCGCGCTCCCTACTCTATCCGGATGAGTATTGTATAGTATGACTGGGTGTGTCCATTTCTCATCCTCTAGTTTCGGAGCTGAGGGATGGGTGTTCCCTATTCCCTTGCTATCTATCGTGACAATGGTCTGTTGAAACATGGCTATGGTTAGGGCCAGGGTGCTATTGATGATTTGTCTTCGTACTTCCGTCTTGGTCTTGCTACGTAGTTGGTCTTTTGGGTCTTGTCATGGCTGTATCTTGGTTAGTCGTTTGGTTTGTCGTGGAGTATCTTCCTTAAAATCTTTTCCCAATTGAGTGCTTAGTGTGGAAGGGTATCTGTCTCTTGGTTCACCATAGTTTTAGTTGTGTGTGTCCCTGTGGGCGGTCTTCTAGTTATGAAGTGAAGAGCCAGGTTTTAAGTAGTTTCCTGAATAGTAGGTGGTTTCTTGTGTTGCATATATATTTTGGTAGGTCATTCCAGGCTTTTGGCGCCTGGTGAGAGAAAGAGGTTCCTCAAGTTTTATTTTACTGTAGGGATTTGGTTCAAGGCAGATGTTGTTGCTTGATCAGAGCGTTCTTGTTGGTTGATGTAGTCGCAGTTTGTCTCTCAGGAACTCAGCGCCTTGGTTGTGTACTGCTCTGTGCGTGATGCACATTGTTTTGAATTTTATTTGTTGTTTATTGGTAGCCAATGTAGTATTTTTAGTGCAGGTGTGATGTTTTCTCTTTGGGGCAGTTGTAGAAGTAATCTGGCTGGCGCAATTTGTATGCGTTATAGAAGTTGTTCGGACATACCCAAGTATAGGCTATTGGCGTAGTCTACTCTGGACATGACGAGGGCGATGATGGTGGTTGTTTTGTTTGCAAATGATAGGCATGGTAGGATCCTTTTTGCCGCTCTCAGAAGAAAGAAGCATTTCTTGAGTAGAGAATTTACTTGTGGCTCTAGGGTGAGATTATTGTGCATCAGGACCCCCAGGTTCTTTACAGTTGGCAAAGGTGCTGGGGTTGTCGCGAGTTCCCTTGCGCCAAGGGATGAGGTGGTTTTTTCCTCCATCTTTTTTGACGATCATTATTTCTGTTTTGCCTGGGTTGATTTTGAGGTAGTTCGTGTTCATCCAGTTGAATACATCACAGAGGCAATTTTCTAGCGTTGAGTTTATTTCTAGATTGTCTTGTATTTTGAAGATTATTTGTGTATTTTCGGCATAGTTGTAGCAGGTGAGGCCGTGACCTTTGATGATTTTGATTAGTCGAGATAGGTAGATGTGGAATAATAGCGGGAAAAAGGATGATCATTGTGGTCCTCCACATGAGGAGTCTCTCGGGTTGGTTTTGAAAGGTTTCATCCATATGGTTTCCGTTCTGTTTGTTAGGAAGGATTTGATCCACAGTAGGAGGGTGTCTGTTATTCCTAGTCTTTCTAATCTTGTTATGAGGATGTTGTGATGAACTGTGTCGAATGCTGCGGATAGGTCTAGAAGTATCAAGGTGGTGCTGTTGTCCGAGTCTGTGTTTATTTTTGGGTCATCCCATATTGAGAGGAGAGCTGATTCCATTCCTCTCATTGGTCTGAAACCAACATGTGCCTATTCTAGTAGGCAGTGCTCTTCTATGAATTCTTGGGTCATTTGTATATGTAGGTTTAGAGCAGGTTGGCTGTGTATGGGATGTTGGAGATGGGTCTGTAGTTGGAGAGGTCCTCTACGTTTCCTGCTGTATCTTTGGGTAGTGGCCTGATGTGCACTGATTTGGAGGCTTTTGGAACTTTCCCAGTTGCGATTGAAAGGTTGAGGATGTTCCTGTGGTATTACATGGGAGTTCCTTGTTTAAGAATTGATATGTATATGTCCGGGGGGCAGGAGTCCTCTGGAGACCCTGAGTTATTGCTTTTATTTACCAGTTTGACAAAAGTCTCTACTGATATGTGATAGGTGGTCTGCTTTGTATGGTTCATTAGATGCTGGTGATTTTGTTTTTGAAGTGGTCTGCTAGGTCATTGCATAGTTTTGTTGAAGGAATTGGTGTGTTGTTGCAGCCCGGTGGATTTTTTTAATTCATTTATGATTTTGAAGAGTTCTTTGTGAGTGTTTGGTGCTTCGTAGGTTTTATAATGCAGGAGTGGAGCAGGGCTACTTTTTTGTTCAGGTCAGCTTCTTCCATAAATGTTGGGTGTGGTTTGCTGAGCTCCAGGAGTTCAGTTAGATTGGAGTTTTTGATGGAACTCCAGTTTCTTTTCATGGTGTTCGGTGGTTTGTCTAGTTGCCTATTTACCGGAGTGGTCATTTTGATTACGAAGGGGATGATGAGGTGGTCGCTCTAGAGTATTTGTATTTGGGGGTGCCGTGGTAAGGAGTTATTTGTTTGCGAAGATTGTGTCAAGTGTATGTACTGCCGAGTGGGTTGCTCCTTTGAGTAATTTTTGTAGATTCATTGCTGCTAATTGGCTGGTTAGAGATTTGTTTGTGGTTGTGGTTTCTTCTTCGAACCAGATGTTGAAATCTCCGAGGACAATCAGGTGATGGTGTTTGATGGCTAGGATGGTGATTGCCTCCGTGGAAGGTGTCTACGAAGGTTGTATCACAGGTTGATGGTTGGTATACCAGTATGAATTTCAGGTTTGTTTAGGGGTTTACAGATAGACGTATGATTAAAGATTTGCATTTACCGATGTTTAGTGGGTCTTCCAGTTTGATATCCAGGTGTTTCTTTTGGATGATTGCCACACCCCCTCTTTTGGTTTTTCTTTTTGCTTGGATGCAGTTGAAGCTTGCAGACAGGCAGTTGTTTAGGGTGATCTTGTAGTTGTCGTCTAGCCATGTTTCTGTTACAAATAGGATGTCGTACCCTCCGTCGCAAAGGAGATCGTATATTTCGGTGGAATATTTGGACATTGACCTTGTGTTGATTAGATTGCAGTGGATCTTTTTGGTGTGGTTTTGCTTATTTGTTGTTCCTTGTTTTGGTTTGCAATTGTTTGGTTGCAGTGCATCTTTATTGGCGTTCATTGGTCGAGGATCAGTCAAGGCTGCATCTTCATTGAAGCGGTCTGCTAGATTGAAAGTTTGGCTGTTCAATAGTGGTGCTTCCTTATTCATGCCGATTGTTTGAAGATCAGCAAAGGCTTCTTCTTCATTGGATCGGTCCGTAAGTTTGATGGTTGGGTTGTTGGTTATTAGTGCTTTGTCGTTTTGTCTGGTGTTTCATGGGTGTTGATGGTGTACTTCTGTTCTTGTGATGTATGGCGTGATGGTGTTTTAGTCTTCCCACACTCTTCTTGGATGCTCCTGTCTTTTTCCTGGTTGTCTCGGGCGGTTCTTTACATGTCTCAATGTCTTGGTACCATTGGTGTATCCAGGTTCTGGGGTTGTTGTGAGGTATCGTGCGAGGTACAAGGATTTTTCCCTTCATAAGTTCGTTCTGGTTGTATTGGTTTTTGGCGGTGTGTTTCCTGCATTTGAGGCTGTTGCTGCTAGGGTAAGTTGGATTTGTGTGTATATGTCCAATGTGGCATTCTCGGCACCCATTACTGTTCTGGGGCATTTTGGTGCTCGGTGCAGAAATAACGGCTTGAGTGGTCGACTGTAATCTCTTGTACTCGAGCAGTAATGGTGTTTCCTCTTGTGCTCGTAAGCTTGGGTGCTTTTGGTGCTGTCTGTTCTTCTGGTAGGTTGGGTATTCATCCTAGGAGCGCTGCCTTTTGGGGTTGGGGGGGTACTGGGTGTACAGTTGTCGAGTGGTCTAGGACTCAGTTCGGTAGCTGTCTATATAGGTCTCTGAGGTATTGGTGGAGGATTGAGAGTCTACTATCACAGTCTAGTCCCCTCTAAATATGTGTCAGGTTAGTCTGAACAGAGTTTGAGTACAAGACTAAGCAATGCTAGTCTTGAGAATCCTGTATAGTGGGAGGGGGGTCTACACCTAACAGTGTAAACTGAGTACAAGACTACACAGCTAGATTTGAGTGCGGGACTAAACACAGCTAGATTTGAGTGCAAGATTAAACACAGCTAGATTTGAGTGCAAGACTAAACACAGCTAGATTTGAGAATCATGTATAGTGGGAGAGAGGCCCACACCTAACAGCGCCGGACGAGTGCAAGACAAAACACTGCTATATTTGAGAATCCTGTGTAGTGGGTGAAAGGCCTGCACTTAACCATGCAATCTGAGTAAAGGCCTAATCACCGCTAGATTTGAGAGTCCCGCACAGTGGGACAGAGGCCCACACTCAACAATGCAACTTGAGTGCAGGCCTGCACACAGTTAGAGCCTAACAATGTAATTTGGGTAAAAGCCTAGACACCGCTGGCTTTGAGAGTCCTGTATAGTGGTAGAGAGGCTACACTCAACAATGCAGCTTGAGTACAGGCCTGGACACAGTTAGAGCCTAACAATATAATTTGAGTAAAAGCCTAGACGCAGTAGGGCCGGACAATGTAATTTAAGTACCAGCCTAGGCGTAGTTAGAGCCTAACAATATAATTTGAGTAAAAGCCTACACACAGCTAGATTCGAGAGTCATGCATAGTGGGAGAGAGGCCCACACCTAACAATACAATTCGAGTACCAGCCTAGACTCAGTCAGAGCCCGACAATGTAATCTGAATAAAAGCCTAAACACATCTAGATTTGAGAGTTCTGCACACTGGGAGAGAGGCCAGTACAAGTCTAGACACAATTAGAGCCTAACAATGTAATTTGGGTAAACGCCTAGACACAGCTATATTTGTGAGTCCTGTATATTGGGAGAGAGGCCTACACCTAACAAATGCAATTTGATTACCAGCCTAGACACAGTTAGAGCATAACAATGTAATTTGTTATGAAGCCTAAACAGGTAGATTTGAGATTCCTGTAGTGTGGGAGAGAGGCCTACACCTAACAATTCAATTTGAGTGCCAGCCTAGACACAGCTAGATTTGAGAGTCCTGTATGGTGGGAGAGAGGCCTATACCTAAGAATGCAATTTGAGTACCGGCCTAGACACAGTTAGAGCCTAACAATTGAATTTGGGTAGAAGCCTAACCAGAGCTAGATTTGAGAGTCCTCCATAGTGGGAGATAGGCCTACACCTAACAATGCAATTTGAGTGCAAACCTAGACACAGTTATAGCCTAACAATGCAATTTGAGTACCAGCCTAGATACAGTTAGAGCCTAACAATGTAGTGGGTGTAAAAGCTTAGACACAGCTAGATTTGAGAGTCCTGTATAGTGGGCGTGAGACCTACACCTAACAATGCAATTTGAGTACCAGCCTAGACACAGTTAGAGCCTAACAATGTAATTTGGGTAGAAGCCTAAACACAGCTAGATTTGAGAGTCCTGTATAGTGAGAGAGAGGCCTACACCTAAAAATGCAATTTGAGTGCCAGCCTAGACACAGTTAGAGCCTAACAATGCAATTTGGGTACCAGCCGAGGCACAGCTAGATTTGAGAGTCCTGTATAGTGGGATAGAGGCCTACAACTAACAATGCAATTTGAGTAACAGCCTAGACACAGCTAGACTTGAGAGTCCTGTATGGAGGGAGAGAGGCCTGCACCTAAAAATGCAATTTGAGTACTAGCCTAGACACAGCTAGATTTGAGAGTCCTGTACAGTGGGAGGGAGTCCTACACCTAACAATGCAATTTGAGTACGAGCCTAAGCGCTTGCTGGGGGTGTAGCATATTATATTACGTACAGTACTAACTAATTACCGTTTCAAAGTATAAAGAATTGTTGTGTGTCAGGACTTTCTGGAGTAGAGTGATTGCTATACTCCCCACCCTGGTCTCTCCTACCTTGTTCGTTGCTGCTGGTTGACGGATGGCTACTGGCTTCCTCTGCAGACATCTGATGACAATTTCTGAAGCCGCCTCTGTTGGAGCCGTCCTTTGCCTTGGGGCCCTTAGCCACAGGGGCTTCGAGCAGAGGGCTGCCCTGGGAGGGTCAATTATGACCGCCCAGTGGCCCAATCAGGGGAGGTGGGCAGAATGGGGAGGCGGGAGGGAGCGCACTATGCAGAAATGGAAGCCGGGGAGCGGCCTAGGATGAAGGCTGCACACAGGCGCTGGGGCTGCTAACAGGGCCCAAAAATAAATTCAAAGTGGCACAGGAGGGTCGCTGAAGCAGCAAAAGCTCACCTGCTACAGATGGAGTGGGGTACCGTCACGGTGCTAGCGCTTCACCCATACGAAACTGCCCCTCATATGGTCCAATCAGGTGAGGTGCGCGGGCTAGGGAGACAGGAGGGAGAACATGATGGGGAAATGGAAGCCGGGGAGGGGGCTAGGAGGATGGCTGCACACAGGTGCTGGAGCTGCTAACAGGGCCCACAAAAAAATTCAAAGTGGCCCAGGAGGGTTGTTGAAGCGGCAAAAGCTCACCTGTTGCAGCTGGGCATATCATGTATTGAACCGAGGATCAGCCTAACACATGTTTCGAATCACTGCTCTTCTTCTGAGGCTGTATTGATACATTACAATTAATTCATTTGCAAAACCATTAATGCGTTTACATAAAACAGCAGCACAAACCAGTGGAAAAAGGGGGGGGGGCACTGGTTGTATTGTCCCAATCAAAAACATGTACAAGTGCAGCACATAAATGTTACATTATTCAAATGAGATGTATTCCCATCAATAAAACAATTTGAATAAAACAATAATCCATATCATGGAGGACAACCACATAAAACATACAAAAATGTAAAGAAAAAAGGAGACAATAAAGACTCATGGTTAATAATGTCCATAAATAACCATTAGAGGCATGGTAATTTTGGTGGCATGTGTCACATCAAATATGCCTGATCATAAAGTATAAAAGTCGATGTAACTTATGTGCTCTTCTGTTCTTGGTTATGTATCTATATAGAAATGAAAAACGTGATACTCAAGCTGCATGATCCAAAATTGCTACAGAGATGTGTCAAGTAAGAAACCAAATTCTTACCCATTCATTACCCCATCTAAACGACATCTGATTGGATGCCATACTAATCCTTATTACCATCCATACATGCTATAACTTACTAAAGGGCATTGGCCCATTGATATTACTGTACTGTTCTGTCTCTGAAAGATAATTATACATACATATATATATATATAGTGAAAAAAACATTGTGCACGACACGTTATGGTTCGGTTGCCCTAAGAAAAACCTAGCACATTCAGTGCAAACACTTTGTTAAAGGGACGTTATACTTACTTCGCACTACCAACTCCCAATCCATATTATGGGGACATGTAAAACCCAAAACCCCCAGAAATTTGCCAGTTATGGTAAGCTAAGAAACCATAACTCATGGCACCACCGTGCACTGCTAAGACTAACACCCAGGACATCAAACATGACAATACAAAACAACCAAAAAAGAAAAAAAGTTCATAAAAGGCTCTTTTCAGAGCCAACTTTCACAGTTCAAAAGTAGCATTGCCAAATAAAGGATGCAGGCTGACTCACAACTGATAAGCTCTGCAGATTACGCATTGAATAAAGGGAGTGGTAGCTCAGTCAAAAACACTGCAGTCATTTCAGGGAGAAAGTGCTGGCTCTAAAAAGAGCAGTTTTGTGGTGTGTCATTGTGTTTTGAAGGGTAGAAATTATCAACACCTACTAGAAAAATGCTTGTTGTACTTGCAAAAAGGGCAGCAATGCTTGTTTCATATTTCACAAACAAAGCTGATTGCCAGCATTAGTAAGATGAACTCCATCTGTGGGATAAATGGCCATGCTACTAAACGTAATGATTGCATTGTGGAAGTAGGACATGCCAACATCTCGTAAAAATGGACAACAGCCTTCATTACATTGCTCCTTGCTTTCTCCATTTGTGAACCAAAGCAAGCAAGAAGAACACAGCCACATCTGTGTCTGCGCAATGCAATAAAAATTCTGGTAACATGTCCTAAATGGTTCGCTCCACAATGAAGAATAAGTATGGCTGGATGATTGAGAGTCACCAAAGTCATCCACTTCATTGCATGTACTCCATACCAGTGCACATCCACATGATAGAATTCAAATTGTGCAGCCACTCCCCAGTGTTTTGCATGCACTTTCAACAAATGTATCTAGGAGTCCCCCAAAATGCATAAACTCTGCCTCCTGACCCACACAATCATAAACATTGGCTTCTGCATTCCTATCTACAAACAGAACTTCTGTCACAGTCTCAGAATGTCTGCTTATACACCACACCCAGAAACCTTATTGACCAATCCGTTATCCTCCACAATCCTCAAAAGCCCCAGATGTTTTTCGTGCGATCCTGCAAATACTGCAATATCAGTGGATTATTGTGATGTGTAGAGGAGTGGGTAGGGGATTTCGTCTTTAGTAGTGGCTCTGAAAAGAGCCTTTTTTTGTAGGAGTTTGCAAACAAATGCCTTTTTTGGAGGGGTGGTTTCTTTTTTTTCTCCTGCTTACATTCTTAGAGGAACATCTTCAAAGAATCCTGTAGATTGTAAAGCAATATACCATTTCCAATGGTGGTCAAAGAAATGCCATTTGCATGGAAAAAGTACACATTTCTAGAATTAAGGATGTCATTGTCAGAGTAGAACATCCCAGCAGTGCACAATAAAGCAGACATGCTTCTGTTTATAAAACCACTTCCGACCTCTGGCTGCGGACAAATTACATTTGGATAGTACTGTTCTTGTCTTTGTGGTATGCATGAGAAAAGCACCTTGGCAGTGGGAATAATCCACTTCACTACTTTCAGCAACTTCTTCAGTTGATGCAACAAACGTGCAGAAGGCATGTAACCCAAATGCAGGGCTCCATAATATACCATGACAACATGAACAGTAGCGACAGTGGCCACATTCCGCTAAGTGCAATCACTGCTCCACAAAGCATCCACTCCGTCCAAATTGAAATTTTCAGCAATTCCTCTTTCCTGGGCATACCTGTGCAGATCTTACACAAAGGCATCACCCACGATTAACACTGTGTCTCTCTCCATCTCTGCCAGTCTCACACACACCGCCCCCTCCTGTGAAGAACTCTCTCAACACCTGATTGGATACTCCCCACAGTCCCATTTTCATGCCCATCATACTCACAAGTACAGGCTTTGGTGTCATGATCTCTGCTTCCAAAAGGGTAGGGTTTTCCCCAACTCCCTTGGAAGCAGATCCATAACCCAGGTTCCGAGTGCCAACCAGTCCCAATTGGGACCTTTTGGACCCAGTCCTGGCGCCAGTGGCACCAGGCTCATAAATATGCCCAGTCCCAGCGCTGGAAGCGCCGGGCTCATAATGCTTGGGTGGACTTACCTGCAGCAGACCATGCTGCTTACTTGCCTGCCAGTTGAGCCTCTGATCCTCTTCTGTTTGGAACTACTTTTCCTGTTGGGTGGGGCAGGAGCCACTCCCTAGATTCAGAACACTGGAACTCTTCTGGAAAGCAGGAACTCTTTTCTTACCTAGGCGTGGCTGTGGAAGGAGACACCTAAGCACTACAGGAGGCTATTTAAACCACACCCGATGGATGAATCTTGCTTTGCGTTATTCTGCATCCTCTGCAGCAGAACGCTCATCGTGTCTTCTGCATCTGATCCTGGGCCTAAGGAAAAAGGCTTACCATCCTGAATCCAGTCTTCAGCAACACCTATAAAGACAAGAAAGAACAGGTTAGCATTACGGTCTTCAGTGACAGCTCTTCACTTACCTGGTCCATCGGCTGTCACCAACACCTCGCGCTGCATTCCGGCATCTGAAATACAAAGGCTTACCTACTCTTCGTGCGCTCCGGAGGTCTTCACACTGCATTCCGGCATCTGAAAGACAAAAGCTTACCAACTCTTCGCACGCTCCGGAGGCCTTCGGCGCTGCATCCCGCATCTGAAAGACAAAACAGGGTGCGTTTAAAGACATTGGGGAACTTTAATACTCACGTGCCATTACTCCTTTCCACATCCAACCCAGTGGGTATTCCGGCACCCTGCAGCCGCTCCGAACTTGTACCTGCAAAATAAAAAGACAGTTAGAGCGCATCGTGAAGCAGGCAACAAGCGCTTACTTACGTGCTTCCAGGCGCTTCTATTCATCACACGGGCTCCATCTTCAACTCACTTCAGCCCGTCGTCCGCCATCGCCAGAACCCTGCAAAACAAGAAACATCATTACTAAAGACTTTAAAGACATTAGAATTACTCGAAACTTACCGTTCGTGCAGTAAACGACGGACAGCAGTCCTCTGAAGTCAAGAGGCCTGCTCCCCTTGTCCAGTGAAGAAACTGGTTACAGCACCCTGCCCCGAGGCAGATGGAGAGCACGCCGTTCACTTACCTAAGGTGAGAGCGTTAACCTTTGGGGTTCTACAGGAGAAGAGAAAGGGAAGAAGAGAGAGACATTCAATAACCCAGTTCCTTAATCCCATATTTTCTATCTGCAGGCATCTTACACATCACCTTTGAAGATACGGTATACGCCCAGTCAAGACCGGCGCCTCTACGGGAATCAGGTGAGCGTTACAGAACGCAAAGCCTACCACAAAACTCCCGTCCAGGCGCTATGGAAACCTCGGATACCGACCAGCTAGCCCAGTTACTTGGGGAACTAAGGGCAGAAGTGCATGCAGCCCATCAGGAAACGAACGCTCTAAGAAGGGAACTGATTATTTCCAAGGAGCGAACAGATGATCTCGCTAGACAATTGCTACAGTCACAAGCCGGACAAACCCCGTTACCCGCATCTGGGGGAAATCTTCCTTCTACATCCTCTATGAATCCAGTGCAGATCAACCTACCTGGGAATGTACCTCTGGCTCCGCCCGAACGATTTTCTGGTGACCCAAAGAGGTTTGCAGTATTTATCAATCAGTGCCGGTTGCATTTCTTATGCCGGCCAGCAGCCTTTCCAACTGATCAAGCTAAAGTAGCTTTCGTGCTTTCGTACCTTAGTGGCAATGCGGCAGACTGGTCGATCCCTCTAGTAAATCAAGATGATCCGGTCCTCCATGATTTTCAAGCTTTTCAGCTCAGTATGGAAAAACTGTTCGCAAGACATTCACAGGGGCAGGCCTTGGACAATGAGCTTCTTTCGTTGCAACAAGGTAATCAAGACCTTTTGGCTTATATTGCGTCTTTCAACAGACTGATAGTGGAAACTCAATGGCCTGAGGACAAAAGGATTACGCTGTTTTATAGAGGTCTACGTGGAGAGCTCAAAGATGTGTTAGCCCAAGTAGTGAATCCCCCACAAGATTGTTCGGACTATATAGACTTAGTCGTTCAAATAGATAACAGACTGCAGAACAGGAAGGCCGATCGTTCCAAGTTTGATGCTCGAGTATTTTCCAAACCGCCAACTCCTTCCAAAGGAGTAGACTCCGGGGAACCCATGCAAATAGGGGGTCTGAAAGGTCCTCTAACACAAAAGGAGCGGGAAAGGAGAAAACAGTTGCAATTATGCCTCTATTGCGGAAACTCAGGGCACTTTCTTCGAGACTGTCCGGTGAAACCTGCCAAGAAGGCAGTAGGAGCTGCAGTTACCAAAGTTACAAACTCTGAGCAGGGAAACGACCTCGCCCGACAAGAATAGAGGTCCTCTTGCCGAGCGTGAAAACCAGTTCCGTGACCTCGCATTTCGTGATACCTATGGTCCTCATTAGCCCTGATAATCTGGATCGATTACATGCAATTGAAGCTTACGTCGACAGCGGTGCCATCGGCAATTATGTGGATCATGAAATGGTTTTGAGGATGAATCTAACTCTTTGTCCCAAGTCTGTAAAGGACGTCATTACTACGGTGGATGGTACGGAGATAGCCTCCGGGCCAGTAACGCATACCACTCAAGAGGTGACGCTAGTAAATCAAGATGGACACCATGAGAAGATCGTGTTCGATGTGATCAAGGCCCCTCAGTTTCAGATTATTCTAGGAATACCTTGGTTAGAGAAACACAATCCTCTGATCGATTGGCGAGCAAGAACGGTCCAGTTTCCAGAATGTGTCTCTACTTGTCACCCTCCACCTGGTGTTGCACTGGCAGCAATTTCTTCAGAGACTCCCCAGTTACCTCCCGAATACCTAGAATACCAAGACGTTTTCCGGAAGGATCAGGCTAACTCTCTACCTCCTCATAGGTCTTATGATTGCCAGATAGACCTGATACCTGGATCTACTCCTCCTTGTAGTAGAATTTATGCCCTCACCGAGCCTGAGAACCTTCACCTTCGACAATACCTGGATCAATACCTGGCAAATGGGTTTATTCGTCCTTCCAAGTCCCCTGCTTCTTCAGCTTTGTTCTTCGTTCCAAAAAAGGAAGGAGACCTTAGAACTTGTATAGATTATCGCTCCCTGAACCAGATCACCGTTAAGAATAGATATCCGTTACCTTTGATCCCTGAACTCCTGGACCAAGTCAGAAAAGCATGCATATATACAAAGCTGGATCTTAGAGGAGCTTACCACTTGGTACGAGTAAAAGAGGGCGATGAATGGAAGATGGCCTTCCGCACCAAGTATGGGCTATTTGAATATCAGGTCATGCCCTTCGGACTTTGCAATGCCCCGGCCGCCTTTCAATATTTTATGAACGATGTCCTCAGAGAGCTCATAGATGTGTGTGTTGTTGTTTACATTGACGACATCCTCGTTTATTCTTCATCGGAATCTGAACATCGGAAACACGTGAAAATGGTCCTCGAAAGATTGCATCAACACAAACTTTTCGCTAAGTTGGAAAAATATGTTTTCAACGTGACTGAAGTTGAATTCTTGGGATTCATATTATCACCTGGCGGAGTGCGTAGGGATTCAAAGAAGGTCGATGCAGTTCTCAAATGGCCATCACCATCCTCCGTAAAAGGTGTGCAAAGCATGTTAGGCTTCGCTAACTTTTACCGCAGGTTTATCCCCGAATTCTCTCGAATAGTCCAGCCCATCACTGCCTTGTTAAAGAAAAACAAACGTTTTGAATGGTCTACCGAGGCGGAACAAGCTTTCCAGGATTTGAAGACTAAATTTATCTCTGCACCAATCTTAAAACACCCTCGCCCCGAACTCCCCTACATCGTGGAAACTGATGCTCAAGCCTTGCCATGGGGGCAGTTCTATCACAAAAGGACCCGGTAACCAATCAGTTGCATCCCGTGGCATTTTGGTCCTGCAAATTCTCCCCTCCTGAAATCAATTACACGATTACTGACAAGGAACTTCTGGCTATCAAGTCTGCCTTTAAGGCTTGGCGGCATTATCTGCTGGGGGCCCGACACACCGTTACTGTGATTACGGATCACCGAAACCTGCAATATTTGAAAACCGCAAAAGCCCAATCCTCTAGACAACTCCGTTGGGCATTATTCTTTGCCGAGTTTGACTTCATAATTACCTATCGACCTGGTACAAAGAACGGTAAAGCTGATGCCCTTTCTCGGATGGGAGTGGAAGAACACTTGATCAACCCTAAACCTGTACCAATCATTCCCGAACAAAGAATTCTGGGTGTAATCGCCACAGAATCCATAGAGGAAGTTAAGGATAAAGCCAGGCAACTTGTAACTCCAGCAGACATACAGAATTGGCATCTGCAGGGAAAGGACTTTGCAGTAAAGGACAACTTATTGTATTTCCAAGAACGATTATACCTACCCAGCACAGATTTACAGAAAAAAGTAATCTCTTGTTATCACGATTCTTTAATGGAAGGACATCCCGGTATGGCCAAGACCTCAGAAAAGATCAAGCGCTACTTCTGGTGGCCGTCTTGGAAAAAAGATATCAGAGACTTTATAATGTCCTGTGGAGTATGCGCCCAAAACAAGAGTCAAAAGGAAAGACCAGCAGGCCTCTTACGCCCTATTGACATCCCACCTCGCCCTTGGCATACGCTTTCTATGGACTTCATCACCGATCTACCTCCATGCTCCAGATACAATACGATTCTAGTAATCGTGGACTTATTCTCCAAGATGGCGCATTTCATTCCGCTCAAAGGCTTGCCAACAGCAGCAACTCTGGCCCGAGAATTTCTCGAAAACATCGTCCGACTGCACGGTTTTCCTTCGGTTCTAATTTCGGATCGAGGTAGTCAATTTATTTCTCATTTTTGGCGAAGTTGCTGTCGGTCGGCTCAAATTGATGTGAGACTATCGACCAGTCACCACCCTCAGACCGACGGACAAACCGAGAGGACCAATCAAACTCTGGAACAGTATTTACGCTGCATGCTGCAACAAACTGAAAAAACTTGGAAAGACATCCTTTGGATAGCCGAATATGCCTACAATAACTCTGTCCATTCGGGAACTGGGAAAACCCTGTTTTTTCTTTTGTACGGCAGTCACCCTCGAACCTCGGAGTTGGATCCCCTCCAAGAACTTGAAACACCAGCAGTAGACTACCTGCATTCTACAATCACCCAAGCCTTTAAGGAAGCTGTTTCTCACCTTCAAAGGGCTAAAGAACAATACAAGAAAGGAGCAGATCAACATCGGAAGGAAGCCCCTCAATATCAAGTAGGGGATCAAGTCTGGTTATCCACCAAATATCTACCTCTAAAAGGGCCACGCACATTCAACTCAAGATACCTTGGTCCCTATTCCATCACTACCATAGTAAACCCAGTAGCGGTCAAGTTGGACTTGCCCCCGCACATGAAGATACATCCGGTCTTCCACGTCTCTCTATTAAAACCTGTGCAACCTCAAACCCGACTAACTAAATCTCCAAAACCTATCCTAGTTGATGGAGAACTCGAGTTTGAAGTCAAAAGCATTCTGGACTCTAAGATCTCCAAATCTAAACTATTTTACCTAATTGACTGGAAAGGCTACGGCCCCCCAAGAGAGATCCTGGGAACCTGCTGAATATGTCCACGCTCCTCGCCTAATCAAAAGATTTCACCGAACATTTCCTGACAAGCCAAAACCCCCGGAGAAGCCCGGTTTGGGAGGGGCCTTGAGGGGGGGTACTGTCATGATCTCTGCTTCCAAAAGGTCAGGGTTTTCCCAACTCCCTTGGAAGCAGATCCATAACCCAGGTTCCGAGTGCCAACCAGTCCCAATTGGGACCTTTTGGACCCAGTCCTGGCGCCAGTGGCACCAGGCTCATAAATATGCCCAGTCCCAGCGCTGGAAGCGCCGGGCTCATAATGCTTGGGTGGACTTACCTGCAGCAGACCATGCTGCTTACTTGCCTGCCAGTTGAGCCTCTGATCCTCTTCTGTTTGGAACTACTTTTCCTGTTGGGTGGGGCAGGAGCCACTCCCTAGATTCAGAACACTGGAACTCTTCTGGAAAGCAGGAACTCTTTTCTTACCTAGGCGTGGCTGTGGAAGGAGACACCTAAGCACTACAGGAGGCTATTTAAACCACACCCGATGGATGAATCTTGCTTTGCGTTATTCTGCATCCTCTGCAGCAGAACGCTCATCGTGTCTTCTGCATCTGATCCTGGGCCTAAGGAAAAAGGCTTACCATCCTGAATCCAGTCTTCAGCAACACCTATAAAGACAAGAAAGAACAGGTTAGCATTACGGTCTTCAGTGACAGCTCTTCACTTACCTGGTCCATCGGCTGTCACCAACGCCTCGCGCTGCATTCCGGCATCTGAAATACAAAGGCTTACCTACTCTTCGTGCGCTCCGGAGGTCTTCACACTGCATTCCGGCATCTGAAAGACAAAAGCTTACCAACTCTTCGCACGCTCCGGAGGCCTTCGGCGCTGCATCCCGCATCTGAAAGACAAAACAAGGTGCGTTTAAAGACATTGGGGAACTTTAATACTCACGTGCCATTACTCCTTTCCACATCTAACCCAGTGGGTATTCCGGCATCCTGCAGCCGCTCCGAACTTGTACCTGCAAAATAAAAAGACAGTTAGAGCGCATCGTGAAGCAGGCAACAAGCGCTTACTTACGTGCTTCCAGGCGCTTCTATTCATCACACGGGCTCCATCTTCAACTCACTTCAGCCCGTCGTCCGCCATCGCCGGAACCCTGCAAAACAAGAAACATCATTACTAAAGACTTTAAAGACATTAGAATTACTCGAAACTTACCGTTCGTGCAGTAAACGACGGACAGCAGTCCTCTGAAGTCAAGAGGCCTGCTCCCCTTATCCAGTGAAGAAACTGGTTACAGCACCCTGCCCCGAGGCAGATGGAGAGCACGGCGTTCACTTACCTAAGGTGAGAGCGTTAACCTTTGGGGTTCTACAGGAGAAGAGAAAGGGAAGAAGAGAGAGACATTCAATAACCCAGTTCCTTAATCCCATATTTTCTATCTGCAGACATCTTACCCTTCGAGTCAGACATACAGTGCACAGAGGTCCAGCCCAAAGAGCCAGCCGTGTGTTACACATCACCTTTGAAGATACGGTATACGCCCAGTCAAGACCGGCGCCTCTACGGGAATCAGGTGAGCTTTACATTTGGCATGTGCGCTTCCCCAAGTACTGTGAGGACCGTGCCCCAGTAAAGCAGGGGCAGTGCTTCTTCCCTTTCCACTACTCTTTTTACAGCACTCCCTCATGGAATACTGTTAAATTGTCACACACGCATCCACTAATGAGATCCAAGACCTCTTCATCTAACAATATCATTTCTGTGCAACACTTCATATGAGAGATTTCTGTGAAACTATGCAATATTTCTGCACCCAGATTCATCCACATCAGCATCCATCACCACAAAATACAGGTATCAACATATTTTAGCCAGTACTTTTACAACTCTGTTATAAGTGCCTCTGAGCAGAGTACCTGCCACTAAACCTGCATAAAGTACTCAAGAAGCATACAGTCATTTCTCCCATCACCTACCATCAAATGCCACGTTCAATGGTATGGGCGTTGAAAGTTTTCATTTACCCATATCAGCCATTGCAATATCCAACAGTTACTCTCTTCTTTGCTTCTGCCAATTTTACGCCTTTTTTCCGCACTAATGCATCTCCTATAAAAGTCGTAAAATTGTCACTGGAAAGGAGCACTGAATGCATTTTACCAACCTAAACCAAGTACATACATTGCATGCATAAGAGCAGAGTGCCTGCCACTTATCTTGCACACTTCACAGAATGTAACATTACTTAGAAAAGCAAAAACTGTATCTGTGCATTGACAGCAGTACCAATCACAAATGTGAAATAATTATGAAATAATTGTTGAAAGTGAAAATAATTGCTCTACTCATGTAGGAAGCATATATGTGCAGAAAAGGTAATGGAATTTCACAGACAAAAACATTTTCCTTTCCAAGCTGAACACCTTTACAAACCTTTTTCTCACCCTTCTACAAATAGGACTAATCCATTTGCAAAGTGAATACTCCTACACCAATGCGTCATTGTTACTCATTGCATCTCAACAGTTCCTCACTTTGTGGTAGCATGTTGCCGCCATTATTTTAATTCCCACATAGCAATATAGTGTTCCCACCTTACACTAACACACCATTACACAATCACACACCTGTACCGTCACATTCATCCATTCAGGCAAAGCTGCACACATATACATCACAAAATGTGCACATCCACACTTTCCTTTTTTCTGCAACAGCTGCTACAGAATGCCTAGAAAAAAGAAACTCTGTAGAAAACAACGCAGAAATAGACCAGCTGTACCTAAAAGCATAGAAAGTAGCTATCCACCTCTAGCAGATTCTGTACTGAAAGTTGAAAGGGAACAGCTAATTCAGTCACTAACGAAAAATAAAGTACCTACCAGTAAGGAGAATGTAATTCCTCTCTGAAAATGTAGACATAAAAGAAAGGTAGTAAAAAGAGTGCAACTATCACTACTGGTAATAGAGCATGTACAAATACTAATGTCACCGCAATGAAGCATTTAAAAAAAGTAATTTTACAAGAAATGTTCTTCCCTACATCCCTTTAGCCTTATAAATAAAGGGCAGAAATGACGGTCACCGTTAAACCTTACTGCAGAACAGTAACCCTGGAAGCTCTTGTAGACAGTGCAATGAGCTAGAAACGAAAAAAATGTTTCTATTAATTGTAAACAGAATGAAACCACTGCCAAAATGAATTTGTAAACTACAAGCACTACTTCGAAACAGACGCAATATCAGAATAGATAGCTTTGGCAACAGCAGTACAGGTGAGTAGAGTCATACCACCAGCACACATCCATACTTCAAATACAAGAGCAAAGGAACCAAATTGCCATACATAGCACTGTACGAGGGTATGAAAAGGGAGACAATAGCATAATGGGGCAAAAAACACTAGTTTCACAAATATCCCCATCACACTTACATGCCACTGCCGATGGTACCGATCAAATATGGCCCATCTACAAATGGCCTTGCACATCAATGTGTAACGGTCGGCACACCTCTCTCAAGTCATTCTAGCAGTTCCTCGACCACGATGTGAAAGGCAACAAGAAAGGAAAAAGTAAAATACTACAAACCATGACCTCCTGTCCAGTGCGCAAATATACAGGTGTACCAGGACAATCTTTAACCTGAATTTCTGGACCTGCTTGCAAAAGTACCTTCCACCATATGAAAATGTTAGCCCCACACCATTGTATTGTAAAACATCTAATTTACAAAGTGTACTAAGTAACAAATACTCAGAAACAAAACTGCCTGTTCCATTCAAATTGTCCAATACAAGTGGTGTAAATTACTGTGCAAATGTAGCAATCAATGATGTATTACAAATGCCACCCATTGTTCAAATCATGTATGTAAAGGGCTCACACCAGTTGTGTTTAGAAATTATAGTCCTGCACACAAATGCTGCTAACAATCCTAGAAACAGTTACAAAGTGTCAGGAATAAGACAGAAATTGCACTACTGTGCTAGAATGGTAAATGCACGTTAAACAGACAAAGAGATCCACAGGAAGTTGTAATGTAGTTAGCACAAGTATTGGAAAGCAAAAACATACCCACAAATGAAATCTTTCAGACTTCCTACATGTGGAAACATACATGCACTCTCTGCAATCATGTCATTCAGGAACAAGTCCTTAACAAATGCTTTCTCTGTGTACCTATACCTAACTGTGATTCCATTCAATTTTAGCAAGTGGTACACAATGCAAAGAATAGCATATTGTGTAGGCCTTGCAATTCCGATAATAGTCCACCTTATAAATACAATCACATAAGCAATACGTAATATGAATTATTTCAACATACAATGCAGATGAAAAAAAAATAAGTGCAAGCTTACAACCTTCACCCACTGACAGGTATCACTTGCCAACAAAACCTTCCCACAAATGGCCATAATCTACCACACAGGCGACACAACCAGTAAAGGTTGTCACTATACTGCATGAATTGGAAAGTATGTACAATCTTTGAATGAGTTGTAAAGTAATTTGTTTCCTTACATGAACAAGAGGGCCAAAAATCTCCTTGCCAAAAGACACTAAAGTACGTAAAATGGCCATGCCATCCACATATGCGCAGCCATCGCAAACAGTCTGCCAACATAAACCGTTTATTTGTAAGACACTGCACATATATAAATAGAAGATAGGGCCTGTAAATGTACATTTATATATTGTGGCAGCTGTACATTCATTGCATCATGTGAAAGGCAGTAGCATGTCTCCATGTATGTAAAAGTAAGTTCTACGTAACTGCAACTATATGTGGGTGGCTGTGTACATTCTCCATATTTTAAATGTGTGATGCCGAGCAATTCCTTTCATGCTTACTTCACTTCCTAAACAAAGGGTGTCTTCAGGGGCTAACCATAGCAAATGCAAGTGGTAGCATGTTGCTCCCTAATGTGGAACAAGTGATATAACCTACACCATATGGAAGTGTGCGCATGACATATCACTTCTCATGCTCTACCAAGTGTAAAATATCCTTCACAACCATTCTATGTCCTTGCCAAAAGGCACTAAAGTGCATAAGATGGCCATGCCACCCACGTATGTGCACACAGTCTGCCAACATACACTGTTGATTTGTAAGACACTGCACATATACATAGTAGATAGGGCCCGTAAATGTACATTTATATATTGTGGCAGCTGTACTTTCAGTACACCATGTGTAAGGCAGTAGCATGTCTCCATGTACATAAAAGTAAGATCTACGTAACTGCAACTATATGTGGGTGGCTGTGTACATTCTCCATATTTTAAATGTGTGATGCCAAGCAATTCCTTTCATGTTGCAATAGCTTACTGCACTTCCTAAACAAAGGGTGTCTGCAGGGGCTAACCATAGCAAACGCAAGTGATGGCATGTAGCTCCCTAATGTGGAACAAGTGCTATAACCTACACCATATGGAAGTATACTCATGACTGCTAACATCTTGTGCTCTACCAAGTGTAAAATGTCTTTCACAAACATTCTGTAAAGGTGACCACCCTCGGAGAGACGCACAGTTGTAACTTTGTACGATGCAGCAACGTAAGGTTACAACAACTTAACCAAAAGAGCTAAGCAGAAAAGAAAATGACACCGTAGACATATTTGTGGCAACCATATAGCATTATCACAGTGTTGGCATGCATGGCTGCATTCCGTTGCGGTGGGTGTGACCAAGGCCTACCCTCTTGGGGGCATGGCCTATGGCCTTCGGACCTGCACCAAAGATCCTAGGCCTTGGCCACACCCACTGCAGCGTAATACAGCCATGCATGCAAGCATGTTGCCAGGTACCAGAACCCACAAGCGTAACACAGCCACGGGCAGTCCTACCTAACCCCCAGAACATAATACAGCCATGCATGCAAACATGTAACCAGTTAGCAGAATCCACAAACATAACACAGCCTCCAGCACCCCTACCCACTTCCATTCACATACCATTTTACTACTTCCGACCAAACCACAAAATCTTCACAACAGTGCCTCTGCTCCCAACACTCTATTAACTACAAAGAACCAATACATCATAATACAGTTCACTACTTATTAATCTGCTCAATGGCCACAACCCAACCACATAAACCATCCACTGGAACCCTATACACTTCTATACATACAGTATGTCAACAATACACCCAGTGGACACACAGCAGAGCTGTTGACTCCATCATCTCCAGCCATGCACCCAAAACTGGAGGATGTGCTAACAATCACCACACCCATGCAACCAACAATCTGTACAATGCTGACAAACCACACACACAAGGCAACAATGTGAAACATACTTGCAACCAGTGGACATACTTTTCGGTGCAAGGCCTCCAGCCATGCATCCAAGGCGCTACAAGCTTATCACACACACAACACTGCATAGTATACCCCATGCAGAAATGCTGATGTCATGTGCTATCTACTCACCAACTACAACTGAGCCTGCCAGTAGTCACCACAGAAAGAGGTCGCCTCAGGACCTGTCATGCTGTAACAAAGACTACCTGCATTCACCACACAAGGTACTCGCCTGAGGAGGTACCCGCGAATTGGTGCAGTACACACGGATATCACTACCAAACCACTGTCTTCTTCCATCTTATAAAATATATCCAATGAACCCCTTCTCACGCCCCACCCTTTGCATAACCTCTTCCCACCACCAGATGCCGCAAAGCATGTATTCCAGCCACATTCGGCGCCGCACGATCCTCATATACAACATGGTGGCGTTACCCAAAATTATGACGCACATCACACTTCCCTCTAGCCAACCACCCGGCACTTCCAATGTCCGCCAACATCATGCCACACTCCAGCCCAATCAGAATTTTGACCACGGAGCGAACAGGGAAACGGGACTACAGAGCCGAGCCAGATATCACAAACATTTTGAGACGTACATTTTACTTGCTTTTTTTAAAAGTACAGAACGGATTATCACCAAATTCAGAAAAGCACGCTTTCGGGACCAAGCCTCCAATCCTCCCACAAATTTTATGAAAATCCATCCAATGGTTTGGGCTGTATGCGTGCGCAAAGATTTTGTCCATTCAGTCTATGGAGAAAAAAAAATGTGGGACCCCCATTGTAAGTTTGGCCCCCCTAGACAAAACCTCACTAAACTTCCCCAAAAAAATCAGAGTAGGCCATATACTTTATTTGCAAAGTTTCATGTAGATTTGTCCAGGGGGAGCGAAGTTATAACCCTCCCAAAAAGTGGTCTTCCTATGGGTTGAGCAACTTAATCATAACTACACGCCCGCTACCGCGGGCGGTGTACGGTCCCTGGACATTTCCTCATCTTTCCATAATATGACTATAGATATAGTGGTTCTTTAATGAATTTAATGAAGGCGTTTTGTTTCTTCTTTTCCCCAACCCGCCTTTTATTGGTTACCGATTGTGGCAATCGGCCATATCGAATTGCTTAATCGAATAATCACTTCACTTTCTGAGGAATGGCCACTACAATTATTAACTACATGTGATTCCGCAACTGCAAAGCTATATAGGTAATCTATATATTTTTCAATTCACAATATATGCATGATGATTTAATCACACTGTCAAGGGAATTAGATTTGGGCTATTTGGAGTCAGGATCAACATATATATACATATAATTCTCTTTCAGAGACAGAACAGTACAGAAATATTGATGGGCCAATGCCATATGGTAAGTGATAGCATGTATAGATAGCTATAAGGATTAGTATGGCATCCAATCAGATGTCGTTTAGGAGGGGTAATGAATGGCGAAGAATTTGCTTTCTTACTTGACACATCTCTGTAGCAATTGTGGATCATGCAGCTTGAGTATCAAGCTTTTCATTTCTATATAGATACATACCCAAGAACAGAAGAGCACATAAGGTACATCGACTTTTATACTTTATGATCAGGCGTATTTGATGTGACACACGGCACCAAAATTACCATGCCTCTAATGGTTATTTATGGACATTATTAACCATTTGTCTCCTTTTTTCTATACAGGTTTGTATGTTTTATGTGGTTGTCCTCCATGATATGGATTATTGGTTTTTTAAAATTATTTTTATTGATGGGAACACATCTCATTTGAAAAATGTAACATTTATTTGCTGCACTAATATATATGGTTTTGATTGGGACAATACAACCGGTCCCCCCCTGTTTTGCCACTGGTTTGTGCTGCTGTTTCATGTAAACCATTAATGGTTTCGCAAATGTACTCACTGTAATGTATCAATACAGCCTCAGAAGAAGAGCGGTCGCTCGAAACACGTGTTAGGCTGATCCTCAGTTCAATAAATGATATGCAATTACGCATGGAACTTTCAGACATGTGCAAAGTGTGAATGTATCCATTTGTATCATGTCATTATGAGTTTGCTGGGATGCCCCCTGACAATTCCGGCAGGTTACCGGCAAACTGCCCCTACCGTTACCAGCACCTGATATCTCGACATTGCTGGGATATTCCAGGTGCTGGCAATGGCGGGAAATCCCCATTCCACAGAGGTAATTTTGGTATTTATTTGCTGGTGGGGGCCTAATATACCGGCAGGTCAGGCCTGGAGGTAAATCCGTGGTCCCCACCTGCAAACGTGTGTTTCCCCACTTCAACATAAATGCTGGTGCCAGAATTACCAGCAATTGTTCCCTCATTGTTACCGTACGGGGAAACTGTAATGAGGCTCAATATCTTTTCGTACGCAATGTAAGCAAATCTTTTATTGTTGTTTTCAATAATTTAGAAGCTGAAATTAGGAGCCAGTCTGTTAGCTCCATGGATATTGAAAATGTATGGCTTACTTCCAGTCAGTGTAAAACTTTAGAATTATAGATTTCAATGGTTTTAAATCTTTTAGAATTATAGAGAGGATTTAAAGGTGAGTTTTCATGTTTTGCTGATTTTTTATTTGCGTTATGTTTGTATTGTGCAGCTTAGAAAAATAAACTAGACGCCTATAGTATTTGGCAGGGAAGAAGAGCACCTCTGTTTTAGAAGAGTTTAACATCACAGAGTGCAAAGCAATCCAATATTTAATGGCAAAGAGACAGTTTGAAATGTTGATATCGAAATCAGTAAATGAGAAGAAGATTTGGGAGTCATTTGTGAAGCATTGCTCTCAGAGCCCAAAGGTGGACATGAGTGCCCCAAGACCTAAACAGCTAGGAGGGGAGATGTATAAACTCCTTAACTGGGACAATATTTATACACAGAAGCTTAGACCATTTTTTGTTAATGTAAGTCAAGTAGGTTTTTTGGCAGAACCAAGCGTATTATTGGAGACATTTTATGATAAGCTTTCTAAGGCTGTGGAGCAGCTGGAGCCAAGCTCTCTGAAGAAAAGAAAAAGTAGAGCCAAGAAGAAGGAATGTTTTTATAATTTGTTTAGGGCTGAAAAACATAAAGTAATGGCGATAGAGAGAATCTGAATATGAAAAAATGAATAGAAACTGGCACTTTTTCTATAAAGGTGGCAGGGAGTTGTTAGACTGAAGTGCCTGCTAGAACAGGAAGAGTTGTCTTCAGCTGGATTCCCAGATCAGGCTGATTTTAGCCAAGAACAGAGGGACTGTCCCACTCTGGTGAGTCTATTGAGACAGACAGAGGAGCAGGTGCTCCCAAAAAGGGAACAGGTGCAGAGAATTTCAGATGAAATTCCTTTATTTTGGTCTCTTCTACTTCGCTGTTTGGGTTACTACTGAATCACATTCACGGCCACTTGAGAGTAAAGCCTTCCGTCAGCCCACGTTACAACAAAATCAAAGGAGGTATATTTCTAAACTGTGCCTGTTTTACCTTTATGATTGCGTTGGCCTTGCTTCATAGAAGAGTGAGGGGGCTGAATGGGTGCTGTACTGGAAAGATTAGAAGCAAACAAATCTATCCTCCCCATGAAGGGACTAACAATCTCTCCCGATGTATGATCGCACATCCAGAGTGTTCATCAGCATAGAGGCAGCTGATCCCATCACAGTCCCAATCGGGGTTCCCCAAGGATCATGCCTCTCACCCACTCTGTACAACGCGTACACTAAGCTTCTTTTTTCTGACTTGAATGTTCTGGGTATCATCTACACTAACTTTGCAGATGATACCCAGATCCTCATCCCAATCACAGGAAACTATGACCATGACACTATGATAATAAACATAATATACGGAATAATACAAAACTGGATGGCTCTAAATAGCCTATGTCTCAACGATGAGAAAACCGAGGTTCTCATCGTGGGCTCTCAATCTAAAATCAACTCCGTGCACTTAGACTACACATCCATCAACATTGATGGTACCTTGATTCCTACTTCCAAACAAGTAAAAACCTTAGGAGTATACTTAGATGCAAACCTCACCATGACGAAACATGTGAATGCATTATCTTCACCCACCTCTTAGATAATGGTATCCCAGGCTCTGGTTCTCTCTAACTTGGACTATTGTAACAGCCTCTTTCTAAATCTACTTGCCTCTACTCTCCACCCTCTGCAACTAATCCAGAACAGGACTGCAAACCTTGTCCTTGGCCTCAAGCCCTGGGATCGTATCGCTCCAGCTCTGAAATCTCTCCATTGTCTCCCAGTGGATGCAATGATTAAATTCAAAACCCTCTGTATTGTCCAAAAGGCTTTCTGGGGCCTGGGTCCAAAATACCTTCAGCTATCCCTCTGTAAATACCTCCCCTCTCGAGCTCTTCGTTCCTCTACCTCCAACTCCCTCAGGGTCAGTCGTTTTTCAAAGAAACGAGCTGGGGGGTAGGTCTCTGTCTTCGGCTGGGGCCTCCCTCTGGAACAGCCTCCTTGCCACTCTAAAACTTGAGGAGAACCATCCCTGGTTCTGAAAGCGCCTCAAGACCTTCCTCTTTTCTTCTGCTTTTGCTCCCCCTCTCCCCTGCTGATCTGTTCTCTCTTAGCACCGTGCACCTGGCCAGCCTCTGTCCTCTTGGCCCAGGTACCTGCTCACCCTGCCACCCTCCCGCACTGCCTCTGGGCTACGCCTTGCACTGGGTTCTGTATCTGTACCCATACAGCCCCCCCCTTTTTCTTTCTGCACTTATCAGACCTACCCTGTCTGCTGCCTTAAACCTAGCACTTGTAAATTGCTGACTGCACTATCACTGTTTGTTGTCTTTATTATTTATTTATTGTTATTTATCTGTTTCTCCTCTGCTTCGCACTTTACACTTCTCCCCCCTTCCATACACTTTTCCCCTCCCCCCTCTCCCATGCACTTGCACATTCTCAATGTCACTGGGCCTAGTAAGATCGCTGTTTTGTTCTCCCCTGTTCCCCTCCCTTGCCATGCTCTGAAACACTTGTGTACAAGCTCGATAGAAATAAAATATCAATATCAATACATCCAAGTTAATTGCCGTTAGTCACCAGTTCCTCTCAACTACGAAATGTATCACCCTAGCCAGGGAACTGATACTTTCCAAGTTTGACTACTGCAATGTACTCCAACTAGGGACATCCAAGGCCAACTAGACAAATTACAACTCATGCAAAACAAATCCCTACGAGCTAGGAATAAGAAAATCAGACCACATTTCAAACATCAGAAGAGAAAACCACTGGCTACCCATCAAATCTAGAATCATCTTTAAATCTCTGTGCATCACACACAAAGATCTTGCCAAGAAAGCCCCCACCTACATCAACAGTTCAATAATGAAAAACATCCAACAGAATGCTGAGATCAAACAAAAACATGCTACTAGCAGACCCCGTTCTAAAAGCTACAGAGCTGGCGGAAGTAGCTTCTCAGTCATTGCTCCTAAACACTGGAATGCCCTACCTTTAAGCATCACAAATGTAGAATCATTCCAGTGCTTCAAAAACTCCCAAAAACCTGGTTTAATCAAAGCTAGATAAGTAACTCCTTAGACAAGAAACAGTGCCTTAGTTTGAATATGTTTGTAAATAGTGAATTACTTATCTTGTAACTAGTAGATTGCAGATGTACCATTACCACTGTAACTATTGTACTATGCATGAACCCTTGAATAATGTCCAAATCACATTGAAGATGTCTGTAACTACGCTGTGATACCTTCGGGTCTGGGTGTATAACAAATGTAATAAATAAATAAATAAATAAATAAATAAATAAATACAGAAAATATAACTCCACAACATTCAAATATGGATCACTGCTGCTGCTGCATTGGACAGTATTTCTTCAAATAACAATATGACAACTCACAAAGAAGACATTGCATAAATGGCTCACGCACCAAACCGAACTGCTTGAAAAAGAAGAATTACAAACTGGAGACATTTTGGAGGAAAAACAAACTACAAACAAGCATGGCATAAGTCATCAAAGCAAATAAATTACCCTACTGTGAACACTTTGAATTAGTACAACCATACCAAAAGGACATATTTAAAATCATCCAAGAATTTTTAAAACCTCCAACATGCAGTGCAACTCCCACTCTAATGCAAGAACTCTGTGATCTGATCGCTGTACATTTTATCAAAAAATCATCCATATCCAATGACAGCTAGACCATTAACAATGCTGACATTCATTTGTCACAAATGAAATTGCATGTGTGCCTCCCTCCACCGTCTTTCTAATATCATTCTGACTTTCTCTGTAGTGTACCTACTCTGCACCTTTGACTTTTGCATCCCAACTGGTCTGCTGGAGGATCCATTCCCCCAATCTATACAAATCAAACAAGAACCACCCTGAAAAAATGTCCACATTCCTTTTCATTCTTCAATGACTCTATCAACACCGAAGCTGTGCCAGTTATGTTCAAAATGGCTTGCATTAGACCTCTGCTGAAAAACCCCACAAGTGGCCCAAAGGACTAATCTAGCTACCACCCAATCTCTAAGTGTCATTTTGTTGTAAAATTATTGAAAGTGTTCTTAAGCAGAATCATCTCTGACATACCTAAATACAAGCTTTGAGGGTGCACTCATTCTTCTACACATCTCAGCTGTCTGCATATGACAGCATCAGATCCTGACCGGATGATATTTGGATAAAATGAACAGCTCTTTTCTGGATCATCTCATTCCTCATGATTAGAGTCAAAACCACTATTAGGGGCCCCTATAAATCCCTGCCTTGCTCACGAAGCTGGGGAGTACCCCAGGGATCCGCCCTGTCACATATACTATTCAACATCTACATGACCCCTATATTGGGCCTGATTGGGCATCACCTGCTATAACTACATGAATGAAAGGCAAATAATGTACAAGCTTGAGAACAATCCACCAACAATCACTTCAGATATTACAATGCAGCTGGTATAAGTGGATGCATGATGATAACAAACTGGCCCTCATTACGACCCTGGCAGTAAGTAACGGTCATTACCGGCATGGTGCAATTAACGTGTCCGTGCTGGCCAGATACCGCTAAAAGCGGCACATTACATCTCGGGCACGAGCATTGCGCCATGCCGGTAATGTAATCACTGCCATGCCGGTAAAGTCCTAGAAACGCCACTTACCAGCATCGTTTGCCATGCAAATAGCACGTCCGCCACCCTAGCTATAGATATTAGCTTCTCCTACACCCATCAATCATCAGAATGCCTAAAGTTCTGACAAAAAACGGAGATCGGCTGCGGCAGGAGCGCTTTTCTAGGGAGGAGCTAAATATGTTAGCTGAAACCCTACAAGAGCATGCCGATGTAGTATTCTCAACAGAGATTAACAGACGGGCGATCGTGAGGAAGAAGGCCATATGGGCCATGGTAGCCCAGAGGGTCAGTGCAGTTGGCACAGCACCCCGAAATGCAAGACAGTGCAGAAAAAGGTGGGACGATCTACGTCTCCGCGTTAGGAGTATACTGTCAGCAAATAGAAATCTGGGGATGGCGACTGGCGGAGGAGCTGATTCGCCCATCAAAATGCAGCCGTGGGAGGAGATATGTGCCGCAACGATAGGCACAGAGAGCATAGAGGGGGTCGGAGTTATGGAGAGAGGAGCCCCGACATCAGGCGACGCAGGTAAATGACTTAAATCCAGCCATGCAAAACTCACTCAAGACCAGATTTTTGGGGAGTGCAATGATGCCTAACAGGGTCAACTAGACACATTAACAGAAGACTGCCTACGGGCAGTGCTGACCTTCACCTTGTACACATGCATTATGCACACCCTTTCTGTAGCCACCCACATGCCTCCATGCCTCTACCACCTAAGAGGGAGACAACCTGTATGTCACTGCCTCCAATGTGCACCATCTAGTAATTAAAATGAATGCAGCCATCTCAATGCCTGCTCAATGTCCGCAGACCCATCACTAACCCTTTCCCTCCTTTGGTCTACCACAGGCTCTCATTCGGATGGTGCCGACGAAGACACTTGCACTACACCTGCCAAGAAGGCCAGGTCCGAAGACCCAAAACACCGTCCCTCCACCTCTGGTGCAAAAATCAAACCCCCACAGCAGCCAAAATCAACAAGCACATCACAGTCCACGGCACTGATGTGCAGCAAGTCAGGCACTACGGCACCACCAAAGACAACCATCTGCCCAGTGGTGTCTACTGAAGGCACTGGGTCTGCAGGAAGCAGCACGATTGGGGAGACTGCTGCCACCGCTGCCAGTTCAGACAATGAAGAAGGGGATGTTGATGTTGTGGGTCCCCCCATTCCCTCTCTTCATTCCCCCTACCTGTCCCCATGCAGCCAGCATGACGATGGCACACAGGAGCAATCTCCTGATGACTCATGGCCGACCACTCCATGCCCAGTGGCAGATGTCCAAGAAGGGAGCAGCTCAATGAACATGCCAGTAGCAGCATCCACAGGCCAAAATACACAGAACCCGATGCATGAAATCATCACGAGGCAAGAACAACTGTCCTCCCTCTTGACACAGCATGTGGCAGAATGCACCAGCTCAAGGGGGGAAATGCACAATTGTGCAGAAACTGTAAAGGCAGCCATAGAATCCACCTCCAAGGATATTTGTGCTAAACTAGCCGCGGTGCGGCACGTACTCTCGGAGCTTGTTCAAACTATGAGGGACATGCGTCCTTGTGAGCAGCCCAGTTCCTCCTCGGCTGCCAGTTCTACCCGAACCAGCCCCGTCCGCAGATCGGGCAGGAACCTGCGGCGTACAGACAGGGGTTCACCGGGTGCCGGGAGAGGGGGTGCCAATAGAGGCCGCCCTGTGGAACAATCCCACATGATGCACTTGAGCACAGGCATCTACAACATGTTTTTGGGATTTGAGGGGGGAGGGGGGAGCTGAGGGGGGAGAGGTGAGTGGGTGTGTTGGGGAGTTGAGGGTGGAGGGGGAGTGGGTGTGTGGGGAGTTGAGGGGGGAGGGGGGAGTGGGTGTGTTGGGGAGTTGAGGGGGGAGGGGGGAGTGGGTGTGTTGGGGAGTTGGGGGAGTGGGTGTGTTGGGGTGTTGAGGGGGCAGGGGGGAGTGGGTGTGTTCACTTAAATTTTCTATTTCAATAAACTTTTTGGTTATGCACAACTCACATGTGTGGACATTGGTCATTGCGTATGTGTGTTTTATTGTTGAACAGTCCACAGTGTGCATGTCTCAGACACACCCAGTGCCCCAAGTGCCATCACCATGTGACAAGCCCCCTCCATGTGTGCTAGAAGCATTGGTTAATCAGAGTCTGATGCATGGCATGTCCCTCCTGTGCATCGCTTCCTCCCTGAGGTACTGCACCATCCCCACCCTCCTCATCCTCTTCGTCAGGTGGTTGAAGTTCAGCGTCAGGGGGCAGGGGCACATTCCGTCTGATGCACATATTGTGTAGCATTACACATGCCATGACGATCTTTGAAACCTTCTCATGACGGTACAGGAGTGCCCCACCAGACTTGCTGAGGCACCAAAACCGTGCCTTCAAGAGGCCAAATGTCTGCTCAATCACCACACGGGTTTGTGTGTGTGCACGATTATAGTCCTCCTCGCGCCGGTTTTGTGGGTTACGGACTGGGGTAAGGAGCCATCTCTTCAAGGGATAGCCTGCATCACCTGTATGTGGGCAACAATGTACGTGTTAGTCATAACATCAGATTTTACCTCATCAAGTGACACCATGGCATGCATTCCTCTCTTACTTTGAACCCCATTTCAATGCCTGAATGGAGTCACACGATGTGACTGCTATATGTGTATTCCTCTTATAGACTGTTTTGCATGCCATCAACTAGTGTGCGCAGGGGGGTCCAGTACCTTGTGAGTGCCCATGCACTGTGTTAGTCCACAATGTTTGTTTTGGTGATCTGGCAGATGTCCAGTGATATCAATGCTTTCATCCTGGCATCATTGCTGTCAGCCTCATGATGATATCTCTGAGCAATTCAGTAGGTGTTATGCTGTTTAGGTGGGCCTCTGTGTCGGTGTAGTGGTGTATTGATGTTTTTAACCGTCATGTGACTCCTTTTTACACAGTGATGGGGGACAGGCCTTTCAGTAGATGGTGTTTGGTGCTGTGTATTGGCTGACGTCATTGCATGTAGCTGCATTTCGTTGAGGGTGGATGCAGTCTGATTTGGTATAGTGGACATGCAGATGGCTGTGGAATGGTTGGGACACAGCTTCATTCACATGGTAGGGGTGCTTACATCTCGCATTATGCGGTCAGGTGTGAGCTATAGTCTGGCCTGCTTTGGGACATGAGTTTGCACCATTCCCTCTGGTACTGGCAGCCAGGTAGAGTATGCATCTTCCACCCCACCCCCAATATCAGCCAGGTAGAGTATGCATCTCCCCCCCAATATCAGCCAGGTAGAGTATGCATCTCCCCCCCCCAATATCAGCCAGGTAGAGTATGCATCTCTCCCCCCCAATATCAGCCAGGTAGAGTATGCATCTCCCCCCTCCCCCAATATCAGCCAGGTAGAGTATGCATCTGTACCTCAATCACCTACACATTTCACATTACCATGGCCATGACATGCGACTCACTGAGTAGACAGGATCTCTGCCCTGTATGTCGCTCCATGTAGCGTGGTATTGTGGAGTTCCGCAGGACCATTGAATCATGGGTTGATCCGGGGAATCGGGCACAACAATGTGTGATGATCCTGTTCGAGTCACATACCATTTGCACGTTGATTGAGTGGCATAGTTTACGGTTGCGGTATGCTACCTCAATGGCATGTGGGATCACCAATTCCACATGGGTGCAGTCGATGGCACCAATGCAACCAGGTATGCCGGCCAGTGCATGGAAACCAACTTTGGTGTTTGAGATCTCCTGGGCAGACCGTGGTAAAGTAATGTGGTCGTTTGTGTGCTTGAGGAGGGCATCAAGCACTTGGTTCAGCGTACGTGAGAATAATGGTTGTGAAATGCCATGCAAGTGCCCCACTGTGTGCTGATAGGTGCCTGTGGCAAGGAAGTGGAGCACGGACACTACCTTCAGTAGGGGGGGGGTGGCGGTGCGTGTTTCAATCATGCTGACAATGTCGTCGTGTATCATGTCTACGATGGTGGTGATGGTGTCCCGGTCCAAACGGTACAGGGCGTGGATCTGCTCAGCGGTGAGGTTGAATGGACTGGCTCTGATGCGTGGGATTGGGGGCTGCCTGCGTGGTGGCACTGGCTGTGCTGGTGGGGCTTGCTGGCCCTGTCTTGCCCTCCTTCTCCTCCTGCGTCTCCTCTGTGTTGCCTGTTGTGCTTGGTGTTGTTGTTGTTGTTGTAGCACTTCCATTGCAATCAGTTCCTCCAGCCCCAACATTGCTAGTCCTTTTGGGATCATTGTGAAGTGTGACTGGGTGTGGGAAGGGGTGGGGTGTGCTCCTTTTGTGCTTGGCCAGTCTGTATTGCCTCCACCTGTGCTGATTATGTGCACCTGTGTCACTTTGGAATACTGCACATGGTCGTTTACCGTTGGTCCACGATGGCGGTATTAGCACCATGGCGATATGGTACTTTACGGCCTTCACAAGGGCGTTAAGAGCATGTCCGCTTGACTCGTACTCATCCCCATTATGCGCCATGCCGGTATTTACGGCGTGGGAGGTCGCGTGCCCGCGCCCTTGGAGCAGTTAGCGGCACCGTTGATTACGGTGCCGCTGATAGCACTATCTCGGTTCATAATCGGCCCTAGCAGTAAGGGATGCCGGTAATCCTTTACCGGCATCGTTTTTCACATACCGCCAGGGTCGTAATGAGGCCCACTGACTACAACTCAGTTCTACCAACACATAATTGATTCCCTGCAATCCAGCATCTTCTAACACCACTCCAACCACTGGGCATGACAAAATAGGCAATGTTAACTACCATCCTCCATGATAAGGAATCTCAGAACTATAATGGACAACACCCTCACAACTGAACCACAGGTCAGACCCATCATCAGAAATTGCTTTTTTCAACACCACATGCTACCAAATATCAAAACATACCAAACATTCTCTGTGATATCACTAGTACTAACCAGACTAGACTTATGCGAAAAGCTGTACTAGCAGACTACCAGTTTTTTAAATCACAAAGGGCCACATTACGAGGTAGGAGGTAGCCATGGTGCAATTAGCACCATGGCTACCCCTTACCCCATTCCAGGTCCGGGTTCTCGGAATAGGGACTTAACCGGTCATTCCAACCTTGCAGGACCCGGTAAGTCCCCATTCTGAGAACCATTGCCCATTCCCATTCGAGCCCCTATAGGGCTCAATGGGAATGGGGATGGAGCTAATAACGGGCCCGCCAATAGTGGGCCCGTTATTAGCTCCCTGGTCCCTTAGCGGGTCCCGCTAAAGGCGCCTGGTAAAACCAGGTGCCCATTGTGGGATCCGCTAAGGGACCTCGTAATGCGGCGGTAAGGGGTTAACAGCAATGGCACCCTTACTGTTGCCGTTAACCCCTTACTGCCGACCTCGTAATGAGGCCCAAAGAGTCTAAGATGCAGTGTCCAGATTTTTTCTCAGAATGAAGAGTCGGGATATATCACAATGCCATTACAAATACTCCATTAGTTGACTATCAAGACAAGGATTCAGTTGAAAACCCTGTAAATCGACTATTTCTCCTACCGTGGAAGTGCAGCTATCCTTCAAGAGGAAGTTCCATAACTATGGGCTTCATTACACGGATGGCGGTAAGGGTTTACCGCCTTACTACGAGGTCCCTTTGCGGGTTGGGGAATTTAACGCCTGCTTTTTGCAGGCGTTAAAAACCAACCCGCAAAGGGACCCACAGAGCTAATTACGGTACCGCAATTTGCGGTACCGTAATTAGCGCCGTCCCCATTCCCATTATGCCCTATGGGGCAAAAATGGGAATGGGGAAGGGCAATGGTGGAAGGGGGAATTACCGCCCCGCCAACCTTGGAATGGGGCGGTAATTCCCCTTTCCGCCAAGGCGGTGCCGGTATTTTACCGGCATGAACCATGGCGCTAATAGCGCCATGGTTCTCCGGCATCCGTGTAATGAGGCCCTATATCTGTCTAGAAAATTGAGGTCCAGCAACACTGCATTAGTCCTAGTCATTAACTTTAATAAGATATAACAAGGATGACTTCTAATCTACCTTCTGGCCATAAAACTCTGGAACAACCCACATAAACACCTCCATCTAGAAGTGAACCACCTGGCATTCAGAAAACAACTCGAGATATAGCTCTTTAACTAAGCAAGCTGGAAAAAACGTCAATGAACCGAAAGCTATGAAACAGATTTTTTCCCGATCACTGTATCATGCCAATTAACCAGACAAGTACTTCCCTGTCTCGCAAACACTACATTTGTGAAAGCAAATGTTTGACCTCATTTATCGATCGACATTAAGACCCAGCTCACCACTTCATAATAAGAATAGTTGAAATATGGGAAATCCTGACCATCCAGGATTGGAACAGGGAGAAGACATAACTAATGTGTTTGAGGCTCCCTTTATAGCCTCCCGATAGGGGAATCAGATAATGTGTATTGCCAGCATAGTTAGTGAACTTGACTCCCCTATTTTCCAGCAGTTGGAACAGTGGTAGAGTAAAGATATTATATAGAGAGGAAGATAAACAGGACCCTTGGAGAACTCCAAAATGGACTTTCACCAGATAAGCTGCTGCTCTCTTGCTGCATACTCTTGCTGTGCAATTCTGCAGGAAAGAGTAGACCCATAATATCAAAAAATGTGAGGTATTCCACATACTTCATTTGTAGGCATCGAGATAAGTGGAAAATCAAAGACAATATCAAAAAAACAATCTTATATGCCATATTCCTATTCATTTAGATGTCAGCAAATTACAAAAAATGCGTGTTTATTCATACTTGAATGTCTATCCAAGGACAGACACAGAGTTGCTATATATGAAACTTAAATGACCACCAACATACAAATACAATGGGCCTCATTACGAGATGGGAGGTAAGGGATTACCGGCACCGGTAAGGGCACCAGTGCCGGTAATCCCTTACCTTCCTACTACGAGTTCCCTTTGCGGGTCCTTCCTTAACGCCTGGGGCCTCATTACGAGGTGGGCGGTAAGGGATTACCGGCACCGGTGCCGGTAATCCCTTACCACCCTACTACGAGTTCCCTTTGCGGGTCCTCCCTTAACGCCTGGTTTTTCCGGTAATTGCTCCATTCACCAGGGTGGAGCCGGAACGCGTTTGGAGGCAGCCATGGCGCTAATAGCGCCATGGCTGCCTCCAACCTCGTAATGAGGCCCTTGGTGTTTGCAGGCGTTAAGGACGGGACCCGCAAAAGGGACTCTAGGGCTAATAACAGTACCGCAATTTGCGGTACCGTTATTAGCGCCTTCCCCATTCCCATTGAGACCTATGGGGGCTCAAATGGGAATGGGGAATGGCCCTGGTGAATGGGGAATTACCGGTCCCTCCGACCTCGGAATGGACCGGTAATTGCTCCATTCACCAGGGCGGAGTTGGTAGGGTTTTGGAGGCAGCGATGGAGCTAATAGCTCCATGGCTACCTCCAACCTCGTAATGAGGCCCATATGTTAAATTTGCATACCTCCAATATTGAACTCATACTCTTTCATTCACGTGCATCCAAGACCAGTCACGTGTGTGGTCCAGAGGGAAAGGACCCACACAGTAACAAAGAGTATCCAAGTCGAAATGCTATCCTAATTAGAATTTTGTACAAAAGTAGTAGAAACCCTGATTATACAGACAATTAATCATAAGAAACTTCTGCAATTCACTGACAGGATATGATTCTTAGTCCAGTTCTTCATTTAGTGCAACCTATTGCCTAGTAACTTTCAAACATGCCTATGAAGAGTAGACCCAGCCTGCTGCTGCACTGGACAAACTGGCAATCTGCTGCAGTTGCTCAGTGAGAAGGGTATGATTCACAAGATTGAATGCTGCAGAGAGGTCCAGCAGCATTAACAGTACAGCTTGGCCCTTATCGATGGTTTGTAAGATGTTGGACATTAGATCGAATAAAACTGTTTCTGTTCCATGTGCCAATCTGAAGCCCGATTGCTTCTTGCTAAAGATATTATAACTGGATGAATAATCCATTACTTGCAGGTAGGCTGTGTGATCTAAAATCTTGAGCTAGAATGGCACATTAATTAGTAATGGGACGATAGTTTGAAGGGACAAGTGGGTCCAACCTAGGTCGTTGCAGTAGCAGGGTGATCCATGCATTCTTTATACAGTCAGGAACCGTTCCTTCCGCAAAGGTTCACAAATTTGGTTATAGAGGAGACCAATGCAGTAAGGCATGCCTTAACTGTTGAAGCCAGGCCGACATTGCCATTGTAATTCGTTGGCTTCAGCTGGGAAATAATATCCATTATTTTGGCCTCTGTTATCGGTTTAAAATTAAACTCTGTTTGCGGGCTCTCCAACGGGGCACAACAAGATGTTAACAATGCCTCCTCCATGGGACCCGTGCTGTTTATGTCCAACAGGATTTATCTGGCCTTGATGTTTTCTTTAATCTTCCCTAGCGTATGCACCATGGCGTCTTAGATAGAAGTGCACCACGTGCGAACCTTGACGATGTTGCACTGCTTTTTGGAGCATGGGTTTTCTAACTCCTTCAAATCTTGAAAAATGATTTCGTATCGGATTTAGCCTCAATATTCTAGTAATTAAGGGAGATTATTTTGCTCTAATAATACCTAGTTTGTGCTCCCTAGCTGCTTGGGTATACACATCCTTGTCTCCAGTAGCACCTGTATTTACCCAGGTTTTCAAACATTCTCTCTTCTGCACTTCAAGCTGATGTAATTCTGTAGGGAACCATGTTTTAGGTTCTTACATGGGACAGATCAAATTCTTAACAGCGCGCGCAATCAAATGGCCTCCTTTTGACAGGACCTCATCATAGATCAAAGCCACGTCATCGGCCAAATCAGCATCGGCCATCCTCTCCGCAAAGTGCCTAACAATGGCCTTCATTGCTTCTGGTGTAGGCGTATGTGTATTCCTAGATGTAATCATATTTCTGTTTACTGTGACCCTGCCCACTCTACTTTGACATGTAATTTGACCCAGTCTGCCCAAAATGGGGGTAATGAGAGCAGCCTAGATGTAATCATATTTCTGTTTACTGTGACCCTGCCCAATCTACTTTGACAGTCTGCCCAAAATGGGGGTAACGAGAGCATGCAGTGTCATTAGTGTAGGCCTTCCCCTCTTTCTGCAACTAACCAGGCTTGGAATGGTGTCTAAATTCTTGTTATAAGTATATGATTTACACACACCAAGTGCCTAGTGATATTAGAATTATATCGCCTTACATAGACCACTAAACTCTGAAAGCGATATACTCCAGAAAAGTACTTTACACTTTGTGCAATATAATCTGGGCCTTTTGAGAAATGTTCTTCATTCTAAATTCCATTTTGCACTGCAATGTTAAAACGTGCAGGAGGCAGCCCAGTTGTTAGTAACTGGAAAACAATGTATGTATCCTTCCAAAGGAGCTTTTCTACGGTCGCTCACAAGGGGGAACAATGTGACCTAGCCTTGGGCCTCTGTACAGTAGAACGTTTATAGCATGTACCATCCAAAACTCCCCAGAGTCATCTCTTCAGGGACATGATACAGCACATTCCCTGTTGGTGTCTATTGCTGAAAATGCAAACAGAGCTTGCATCAGCTGATATGACACCAGTGAGAGATTCATACAAAAAACTGTACATTGGGGGAACAATTATTGGGATTGGGGGTGTGACAATTTTGGACAAGGCAGAGCATCAAATTCTCGGACAAATAAATTTGCATTGGGATTACCAGAACCAGACAACTGTCTATCACTGCCTGTGCAAAATACAGTTTTGGGGATCTTCTTTCAAGAAAGAAGGTATACAATTGGCCAGCATTCTGGGGGCTGGCAGGCTGGCAGGCAAGCAGATGGGAGAAAGACTGTCATGATCGAGTGAAGCAGTCCTAATGACTCTGTCAACAGACTGAATCTCAGGGGATGTTCTTGGTCTAAGGGCAGGGAACACTCATTAAGTACTGGGTATTAAAGGCTCTTGAATTGATCATATTAGAGGCTCATACATGTCTAATATTTCCATACTTCCTGGAAATATATTCTAGCATTTATAGGTTGAACTAGATTATATTGCATTCGATTCGTTTTGCATTTTGAATTTGCATTTCTACAATTCTGAACAGCACTTGTCTGAAACAGAGTGCTGTTTTTCCATTGTTGAGGATATGGCTTTATTACTAAAAGCATCTGCCTTACATATTGAATGTTTTTGCATTAACCAGCGTTGTTTATTTGTTGAACAATCTTGATATAGAGTGTAACGCACACTCCCTGTTATCATTTGCTGATACTCGGGTTTTCATTAGGTTCACTAGTAAATGCAACTACCTATGAGACACGCCAGATGAAGATTATTTTCTTTAGCATTTTGTTTAACATTGAGAAAGGTACAGGTGGTTTAGGATAGACTCACCGTATAACATTGAGAAAGGTACATGTGGTTTAGGATAGACTCACCGTATAACATTGAGAAAGGTACATGTGGTTTAGGATAGACTCACCGTATAACATTGAGAAAGGTACATGTGGTTTAGGATAGACTCACCGTATAACATTGAGAAAGGTACATGTGGTTTAGGATAGAACCACCGTATAACATTGAGAAAGGTACATGTGGTTTAGGATAGACTCACCGTATAACATTGAGAAAGGTACATGTGGTTTAGGATAGACTCACCGTATAACATTGAGAAAGGTACATGTGGTTTAGGATAGACTCACCGTATAACATTGAGAAAGGTACATGTGGTTTAGGATAGACTCACCGTATAACATAGAATTGCGTCTTTCAAAACATCCTGGAGTTTTGACTCTGCCATGATTTGTGGCAGTGATGAGAAAGCTATATGCTTAATAATTGTCTTTGATATGCTGTGAATGGTTTCACTTGAATGAGATACATTTCTGTGACTTCGACTAGTGGCTTTTATTTAATATAATAAAATGTAGTAAATTGCAATGAAAATGGTCAGTGCATTTTCATTGAGTCCATACTTATTTGTTGTTATGCTGCAATTACAATTATTTGAAATGCCACCTTATCCTGTTGAGGTTTTTTTTCTCATTTAATGCACCAAGTGATAACTGAGGTAGCCCATTCAGAGGTTTGTCATAACCTGAAAGTGCCCATTCAGGGTTGAATGAATGTGCTTAAGATGGATTAGATATCCTGATCATTGTGAGTAATATGGGATAAAATGCTGAATGGCCTTTTGAACCCATAAAATTAATATAGAATAAAAACATTGTTATTGTAAGCATAATAGACTTTATGATCACAGACTAGCGGAGACGTCCGCTTGGAACTGTGCTCTATAATCTATGCTGCCTGTCATTAGAGAGGCTGCCAGAATCCTTCTGTTGCTGAGTTACAGGTGGGGGTATCCCCATAGATCTCGGCATTCCTCTGCTATCCGGCATTTTTTAAATAGAAAAACACAATAACTTGGCAGTACCATATTAAACATGATACAAATATGGTCTGACCTAGAACATTGTGACGCTAAATGTTTACTTATTTGGATGTTAATTGAGGCCACCCAATCAAATGTGTTCCCTTTGATGTGAATATTCAGAAAGAATATTGTTTGACGCTATCACACACATACGCTCTTTCAAGAACATTGAAGAAAATGTTTTACTAGTAATGGCCAAAAGTGCAATAGGCCTATATATTTCTGTATACGTCTTGTTCCTTATTCATACATTTAAATGATAAATGTCTTTAACCATGAAGGAATTATTGTGGAGTCTCGAATACTATGTTAAAGAGCATCTGGCCAAATTTGGGTAAGCTTTTAAAACCTAATTAGTTAGTCCATCTGGCTCTGGGGCTGTCGATTTATATGATTTTAATGGCTCATTGTATCCCTATTGCTGAGAACTAGCCCTGCACATTTAATTCACTTATGTTGATGTTAGCGTTAGGCGCATTGACTACATTAAACGTAAGAGAAAAGTAATTTATCAAAGTTTCATCAGCAACGGGAATTGCCTGGGTTTACTCTGGCTCGTCCTTCGCCATAGCTGGAAGAGTCAAAAATGTGTTAGAATTTCGACTCTTCATGGTATCCAACATTCCTTGATGTCTTAAAAAAAGTGTTTTTTTGTAGCCAATGTTGCAGTTTTTATATGTTCGATGAATTTGAGGATTACAAGTAACATACTGAGCCTCCATAAAATCTAGTCGCCTATCAAGGAGTCCCAGATCATGCCTCAAAGTGTGCTTACTATCTCTAATGCAGCATACAACAAGCATTCTTAGGAAACATGAGCTCTAAACGTTTGTAGCAGGGAAACAATTTTGAGGTTCACTTAATAATAGTTTATGTAAACAGCATAGGGGAGGTGTATAACGATCAACGTCACCTATAATAGGATAATCCTGCTCATGGATAAAAGAGGTCACGTGAACAATAGTTTTCTGTGACTAGACAATTCTGTTCCTGCCCTTATTCACAAAAACAATAACCAAAGGACACATGTGCAGAAGCTTACCTACCAGAGACAAAGTGAAAAACATGGCTGAGAACTGGCAATAGGGTCATTTAGTGTTAAGGATTGTACCTGTCCAAAATGAGGGTTGTAACAATGTAATTACAATTGAAAATGCCATTGGTGCCAGGATCAGATGCCAAAATGAAAATAGCAAATCAGCTGCAAGGTCTGTAATTTCCTCAGATATAATTAGTGAATGAGCATTCCCTACTGCCTCATTCGATTGAGAAACATTGACTTGCACTGTAGGTACAATGTTTGTAGACACAGCCATTTGGACTGCAACGCGTTTATTTTGTTTCCAAGGCTTTTTGTGATCTATATTCTCCCCCAGAGCAACATGTTCAGCCTCTGCCCTAGAGGTTACAAGTTGGACACATTTTTAATGTGGCACCACATTTCTTTTTAGGATTTTGTTTACCTTTTTTATCCTTAGTATTCTCCCCCTAGGTGCCAGAACAAAATGTTTCCAATTATTAGTAAACAATGACATTTCGGAGGAAATACTGGGCCTCATTACGACTTTGGAGTAAGCCATGGTGCTATTAGCGCAATGGCTGCCTCCAAAATCGTGTCCGGGTCTGGGTTACTTGAATGAGGAATTACCAGTTCATTCCAACCTTGGAGGACCCAGTAATTCTTCATTCAAAAAACCAATCCACATTCCCATTTGAGCCCCCATAGGGCTCAATGGGAATGGGGATGGAGATAATAACAGGCCCGTTAACAATGGGCCCGTTATTAGCTCCCTGGTCCCCTTGCGGGACTCGCAAAGGACTTCTGGTCTGACCAGACGGTCTGAGCGGGTCCCGCAAGGGAACCTCGTAATAGGGCAGAATAGGGTTACCGGCACTGGCACCATTACTGGTGCCGGTAAAGCCATTCCGCCAACCTCATAATGAGGCCCACTGTAAAAATAATCTCCTTCTTGGATCAGCCCAAACTCCAGACAAACGCCACAAGAGACTACTCTGGGAACACCAATGAGGAATAAATCGCCTCATCCCAGTAACATCATGGACAAAATCAGAGAAACCCAGCACTGATAGATTATATGATCATGTGACCAGACTGTGTGCCATCCCTTCTGGTGTTTGGCTTCTCGTTCTGTCTGGAACTCACTTCCAGCAGAAATCTTGGATTGGTGACATCACTCCCTGTGGCCATCTTGGATTGGTAAGAAAATCAAAAGCTCCTAAATATGTTAGCAAACTTGGGACAAAGGGTAAGAGCATTGCAAAGGAAATCCCTAGGCTGAATAGAAAGACAAAATTGCCTATTTTTCAAAAAATAAATGCTGACAGGCCTAAAGTACTTACAAATGTAATACATCAAGAAATAAACACATTTCACAATAAGCCCAGAAAAGCCTGATATTGAAATAAAGGATTAAACAGTATGAAAATAATAAAACATTTACAGTGGGACGAGATTAAAACAGCAAATTAGTGTATAGAGTTTGCTAAAATGTGTCAAAGGACTTATAGCGAAACATGTGGGATACAACAGTCATTCTGAATAGGCCAAGCACAGCCAAATGCAGGCAAGAAAACATATAATGCTTGTAAGCAAAAGGAATACAAAGTGAATAGGTCCACCGGTGTATATGGGTTTTGGTGCAATGGACCTATATGGTGTGGAGCAAGCCCAGTCTTCTTCAGAACAAAGAAAGGGGAAAGCTATGCAAGAAAAATCTGGTACGTCGTGAACGAATTCAAGGTTCTGAAAATAAGTGTACAGGGAGATTTCATGGTTTGAGAAGCCATAGTGCACACAGAATTTAGTTAAGCCACTTTCTGCGGTCTTCCAGATTCACATGCCCAGCTGGGTATCCCAATTGAATGAACCAACAGTTGTTATCCGTAGTGTGTCACCTCACTGGAATAGAGCTGAAAGAAACAGGGAGTGGCGAAACAAAAGAGACAAAAAGGAGAATAGCGAGAGAAAAAGGGGCATGTGAAAAGAAAGTACTGAATTTTCTGTGCACAGATGTCCCTGTGCACTTAACCCGTGCGGTAGAGAAGTTATGGTATAGGTAATGATACCAATGGAAGGTTAGGCAAATTCAGGAACAAATTGTAGCGTGTGTCTCTTTGCTCTAGAGAAAAGAACATACACGAACAGTGCAAGCGTGTTTGTAAAACATTTTGTAAGGAATATATACAGCCCACCCTGGGAGTATGGAACTGGTCTTGTAAGTCTAATAGTGTAATCACATAGCTCAGGGTCCGCCATGCGGACCACCACGAGGGACGAAAGCTGCTGGTGTGAACCACCATGTGAGGAACATAGATCCTAGAATGGCAGTGTATGTCGAAGGCTGCCAGGCATGGCATCTGCTGTGTGTTTATATAGTTTGTCATCCGACTCAAAGTTAAAAGTTAACATAGAGAAAAGACTAGCATGCGTGTTCTAAGCAAAAACATGAAAGAGGGTCTGCCATCCTGGAATGTTGATAAAATAAATTTGTTTGTAATCTACCATGTTGGAAAGGGGACCATTGGGCAAGAACCTTACTCAATTGGAAATACAGACTGAAGATGTACCTATTGGAGTATATACAAATTGGACACAAAGGTAACATTTCTGAATATAAAAAGTCCCAATCAGATTCTGAGGTCAGCAAATTCATCTCCTCTGCTCATCATGCAAACCTTTCATCTCTGCTGCCTTCAATACTGTCAACCATTCTAACCTTCTCTCTACATTATCTCTTCTTGGTATCGTATATAATGCCCTCACTTGGTTTACTTCATACCTTGCCCTCAGACACTTTCAGGTGTCGTTCCTGGAACAGCCTTATCTCCCACTCACCCTTCTTACTGTTGGAGTTCCCTAAGGGTTTTTCCTAGGTCCACTTCTCTTTGTTCTATACTTCAGCTCTAGGAGCCCTTATCTCTTCTTATGGCTTCTGATACTATCTCTTCACTCAGCTCTTCTTCTCCTTTCACTCCTCCAACAAGCTGTTGTCAAAAATGTCAAACTGTCTCTCTGCCATTAAATATTGGTAGGCACCTCACTCATTCCACTGGGACTGAAGTTCTCTACTTCCCAGCCAAACAAGCTTTCTCTTCCTCTGCCCCTCTTCTTCTCTTCTGTCCTGATTACCTTCATTACTCTGCTTCCGCTAGCAACCTTGGTGTCATCTTCGACCCATCATACAACTTCTCACTATTCATCTCCAAATCTGCCACTGCAGCCAGACTCAATCTACTCAATATCAATAACATCTGTGATCTTCTTCCTTTCAATATTGCTAAATAGGTAATCTCCTCCCAAGTCCTTCCTAGATCTGACTACTGTGCCTGTCTTCTCTATGGCTTTCCCAACTGCTTTTTCATCTCTGTACAAAATCCTCAACTTCGGGGCTAAGTATACACTTTTCCTTATCATCATCAAAACTATAGATGGATACGCCTCACTCTACCTATAAGCTCATCTCACTTCCTACTCTCCTCCTCGCTCGTTATGATCATCCTAGGCTCACCTCCTTGCCACTACTCGAGCCGCTGTGCTACTTCTTGTTTCTGCTCTTGCTCCTTGTTTGCCTAGTCTGGAATACTCTTCCTCTCCCTCCCCGTACAACTTCAACTTCAACTCTACCACTATTGAAATGCAATCTCAAAGCTCTTCTTCATTTGTTTCCTAGCACTCAACACTACTGCAATATCCTGGTTTCCTCTCTCCCTACACATCATGGACAACCATTCAGCACTTTTCTGTCACCCCTCCACCTCCATCCTTAATTCATCACTTCCTCCACCATCTCGTTCCTATGTCATTCTGTCCTGTCCTTGTGCTTTTAAATTATTTTGAATTTAATTTCAAATCATAACTTTTCACACATTACACCAATCAGATCAACAGTAAAATGCATCTTGTGAATATATATATATATATATATATATATATATATATATATATGTATATATATATATATATATATATATATATATATATATATATATATATATATATATATATATATACACATATATATATATATATTCAGTGAAAAAACGTTGTTAAAGGGACGTTATGGTTCCAAGTAAAACTGAAAAAACCCTTGAAATTCCCCAGTTATGGTAAGATAAGCAACCATAACTCTCGCCACCACCGTGCACTGCTAAGACTAACACCCATGACATCAAAGATGACATCACAAATGTCATTGATGACATCACTGATGACATCACATGTCTGGCTCCCCCTTTTTTCCTTTACTGACATATCGAGGCCACATGGTTTTTTTCAGTAACAGTCAGGAATTAAAATTGGAAAAGGTAGTATATTGGTAGACTTATCCTTCAAGTATGTTCTTACAATAATTCCCTTAGGGTCGAGTCATATCATATGAAACATATACATAGGGGAAGACACAAGCTTGAAAGACAGCAATCCTTTCTGTGCATTAAAATAATCAGTAGAGTTGTCAGCACTTTTGTGTAGTTCTGTTGTTTTTTATTACTGTACTTTGCCTGTATATGTTCCTATTTTTATATCTTGTATTCACACTACTTTCCTTAGAGTTCAGGCACATCATGTGATATATACCTATACATAGGGTAAGTAGCATGTTTGAAACAGAGCAATCATTTCTTTGCATAAAGGTAATCTGTTAGGTTATTAACACTTTTTGCTAATACTGCTGTTGTTTTTCTTACTTCAATTTCCTTGTATGTACTCATATTTGTATGTGGTGTTGTCTCTTTGTGTTTTGTCTATAATAATGCAATTATGTAGTAAGTGGGTTTTATGTTTTATTATCTACTTATCACATGTTTCACAGTATGCAAAAGTCTAATAAGAAAACAATTATCATTTCACTATTGAACATGGCAGGTTTATGAATATTGCACCTCCATCATGTATGCTGCACACAATGGCCCTCATTACGACCCTGGCGGAAAGTGACTGACCGGACCGCCACAGCGTAAATAGCGTTTCCGCCATTGCACGAAGGAGCAAAGTGCGGCCCATTCCGACCCATCGGGCACGAGCACCACGTCATGGCGGAAGTGCAAAGTCCGCGATGGCGGAAATGACCCCAAAACGGCCCACACCGCCGCCGTACGGCGCCCTAGGTGCAATACCGCCACCCCTCTTAGCGGTCACCGCAGTGTGCGCCTACCGGAAAGTACGGTGACCGGAAATATACGGAAACGGAAGTTAAAACATGGCCCCGGAACGGGAAACATCCCGCCGTACACCTATAAAACCACTAAAACCACACAACCACTAAAATCACTACCCTGAAACACACCCCAACCCGTCATCCACCCTAGCGAAACCAAGAAAAATGGAAAAAGTAGCGAAGAAAGCGTGCGACCGCAAGCGGCAGGTCCACTTCTCCCATGAGGAACTCACCGTGCTAACAGAGACCCTCCAGGAGAATGCTGCCGTCGTCTTCTCCACGCAAATGACCAGAACGGCACTTGCAAACAAGAAGGCCATATGGGCTCTGGTGGCACAGCGGGTAAGTGCGGTGGGGACCGCACCCCGCACCCCACAGCAATGCCGCAAGCGATGGGACGACCTGCGGATACGCGTCCGCAGCATACTCTCTGCCAACCGCAACATTGCCACAGCCACCGGGGGAGGCCCTGAATCACCCATCAAGTTGACCCCCTGGGAAGAAATCTGTGCCTCCACCATCGGAATGGAGAGCATAGAGGGAGTCGGAGGGATGGAGAAAGGAGTGCAGACATCCGAAGATTCAGGTAGGTGGGCCAAATAAAACAATGCCAAATCCACACAGTCCATCCATGTGAAGTACCATGCGTCCACATAGTGCAACAGAAACACATGTCCAGGAGAACGTCCACACACATCGGCCTGATAGCGCACGTTAAAACCCACAATAAATACATAAATAATTAAAAACCCCTAAAACACGCACTACACGTGCAGCAGGCACACCCTAACTGCAGGCTGCCAAACAACTGCACCCTCACTCCACACACAAATGAAAGCACCTCCAAGGCCCCGACCCAAATCACCCTCAGGTACCACTCCAATGCATGTGATACAATGCCATTCCAATTCCCACAGACCCATCAATAACCCTCGCCCTCCTTTACTCCACCACAGGGTCCGATCCAAACGACGAGCTTCAGGACACCCCTACCAGCACACCTGCAAAGAGGGCCAAGACCAACGGCCAGAGACCCTCCACCTCAGCTGCACGCATCAAGACACGGCAGCAGCACAAATCAGGTGGCAGCACAGAGGAGGGAACATCAACAGGCACCCCAGCAGCCAGCATGCCCACAACACCACCACCACAGGTCCCCCCAATGGATGCCACAGAAGGCACTGCCTCTGGTGGCAGCAGCACCATAGGTGACACCCCATTGATGGCAGCATGCTCGGACACCGAAGACGGGGATGTCGAAGTCAGATCCATCCATGACCTGTCCCAATCCCCCTGTCTGTCCCATCCCGTACAACATGAGGATACCACGCAGGGGCACCCACAAGACGACGACTGGCCATCCCCCACAAGCCCTGTGGCAAGGCAACATGAGGACAACAGCCCCTCTGTGACACCCCCGCAAATGGCCATGGCCCAGCAGAGGCAACAGTCCCTCGACCAGTTAATCGTGCAACAGCAGCAAATGGCCATGCTCCTCAAGGACCATGCCGATGAATGTGGGGGCACTAAGGCAGACATAGAAACATCAACTGAGACACTTAGGGCAGAAATGGAGAGAGGTACAGAGACGCTAAGGGCACAAATGGAGAGTAGCACCGAGAGCCTGAGAGTCCAAATGGAGAGAAGCACCGAGAGCCTGAGGGGGGAACTGCATGCGACGTCCAAAGACGTATGTGCCGAACTTGCCGCAGTGCGCCGTGTGCTCACTGAGCTCTCGCACTCGCAAACCCTTAGGGACATGCATGGACGTGAGCAGGCAGACACATCATCCGTTGCAAGTTCCGTCCAGGGCAGCCCCCAACGTAGATCTGGGAGGAACCTGCGCTCCACAGGCAGGGGTGCCCCTGATACCCGCAGAGGGGGCTTGCAATAGCGACTGCCCACTGACAATGAGCATCTTTGGACACTGGTGTTCGGGGGGGAGGTAGGAGGGTGGAGGGGGTGTGTTGGGCTCACTTGGGTGGCGGGTCGATAGGGTGTTCAACATGATATCACATATGCCATAAACAGTGCACGATCAACCAATGAGATGGGTGGACATTGATCTTTGTGTACTAGGCCATCATAGGCGTACAGTCCATATTGTGCATGTCCCAGACACACACAGTGCCACGAGTCCCGTGTCCATGTATCAGCCACCAGGCGTGAGTGCTAGAAGCATGCATCAATGAGATGCTGACGAATGTCACGGGCCTCCGGTGCCTCGCAGACTCCATGAGGTGCTGCCACATCCCCACCCTCATCATGACCATCATCAGGTGCTTGCAGTTCTGCGTCAGGGGGCATGGGCACATTTCTACGTACGCACATGTTGTGGAGCATGACACATGCCATGACCATCTTTGCAACCTTCTCATGGCGGTACAGGAGTGCCCCGCCAGACCTGCTGAGGCAGCGGAAACGAGTCTTCAGTAGGCCGAATGCCTGTTCGATGACTACACGGGTACGTGAGTGGGCATGGTTGTAGTCCTCCTCATGCTGGTCCCGTGGGTTCCGGACTGGTGTGAGGAGCCATCTCTTCAGTGGATATCCAGCATCACCTGTATGTGGACGAGAAACGCATGATGTGGAATGCCATTGCTACGTACGCACACCCCCCCCCTTCCTGCCAGGTCATTGCCAAATCACATACCCCACATAATCATGCATGTAATGAGACTCACCGAGTAGCCAGGATCTGTTCCCTGCGTGTCGCTCCATGTAGCGTGGTATTGTAGAGTTCCTCAAGACCATAGAATCATGGGTTGATCCAGGGAATCGGGCACAACAATGTGTAATGATCCTGTTGGAGTCACACACCATTTGTACATTCAGGGAATGAAATTGTTTTCGGTTGCGGTACTGGGCCTCCATGGCATGTGGGACGACCAATTCAACATGGGTGCAGTCGATGGCACCAATGCAACCCGGTATGCCGGCAAGTGCATGGAATCCCACTTTTGTGTTGGTAATTTCCTGCTCCGAGCGTGGTAGAGAGATGTAGTCATCTGCGTGCTGCAGGAGGGCATCGAGCACTTGCAATAGTGTCCGTGAGAACAGTGGCTGAGAAATGCCATGCAACTGTCCGACTGTGTGCTGGTAGGTGCCTGTGGCCAGGAAGTGGAGTACAGACACCACCTTCAGTAGGGGTGGGATGGCGGTTGGGCTATCTATCATGCTGACAAGGTCAGCCTGTGTCATGTCCACAATGGCGGCTATGGTGTCCCGGTCCAGACGGTAGAGGGTGTGGATCTGCTCATCAGTGAGGTTGAACGGATGTGCTCGGAGGCGTGGGATTGCGGGCTGCCTGCGTGGTGGTAGTGGCTGTGCTGGCGGCCCTTGCTGGCCCTGCCTTGGCCTCCTCCTCCTCCTGCGTCTCCTCCGTGCGGCCGGTTGTAGTTGGTGTTCGTCTTCTTCTTGGAGTTGGAGTACTTGCAGTGCTATCAGGTCCCCCAGGGCCAACATCGCGAGTCCTGCCGGTAGCATTTCGGTGTGGTTGTGGGAGGAGACTGGCTGTGCAATTTATGTGTTTTCAGGCTGTATGGCCTCCACCTGTGGTGATTAATTCCACCTGTGCAAACTGCTCTCCCCTTTGGCCGGGCACGTCCCGCGCACAACGCTGCAATTCGGGGAATGGCATCTTGCTATTGCAATCATGTATTTGTACCCGATGGCCGTGTAAGATTGGTTGATATGTTCATTCTGCTGTGGTCCCATTGTTTCCCATACTATCTGTGCAGTCGCGAACAGACTTGTGAAGGGTCAGTGGAACGTAGTACTCGAGTAACGGTGGGCCCTCATGCATCACTGTACCGAGTTGCAACGACGGGCGGGGCGTCCCATTTGTGGGTGAAGGCAGTTGCCATTTTCACACACAGCCGCACTCGATGGAATAATTAGTGATTTCAAACGGCCACAGATGCCTCTTCGACGTGATGTTGCAAATGAGGAATTCGAAGGGCGGCGCTTTCGGTTTCCAGCTAGCGGTGAGGAGATGCCCACAGGTCTGACTGCAAATATAACGTTCTATTGTTCAATGTCCTTGAGACAGGGGCCATGGCGAGGAAGCAATGATTGATATGAATAGTTTGGGATGCGCAATAGCTACGTGGGCGATGAGGCCGGCCGTTCCCAAATACATGTTACTTCACGACACTGGAATTACGGGCTGGGGCACTGTGGATTTTGCAGGCTGCATAACGCACAGACTCAATGGATGTTTCTAATGTTATGTGAGTAATTATTCAGGCGTTTTGATCCCGGGATGAGGGAATGATGAATGGATGCATGGGCAGGTGATTTGATACAGAGTTTGCCATGTACAGGGCTTCTTGGGATCTATCCGCCTCCCCTACGCTATGTGATGCAGGGCTGCCATAGTGGGACCATCGTCTATCTGGCCTTGTTGAGCCCTCCCTGTCTCGACGCGCCCTCAGACACTTGTGTCCATGCACGTTAACATTCCCATCTGATGGATTCTGTTTTGACAGACGCATGCACAGGTACACTCGTTTGTGATGGTGTTTGCACCTCGATATAGATGGTTATGAGTCGCAAGTGGTTTTGGGGTGGTGATGATCCTTTGGAGTGGGCTAGCATGCATATGGCTGTGGATTTAGTGTGATCATTGAAGTGAGTTGTTCGAATGTAGTTCTGATGGCCATTCTGTTCTTTTTCTTTTCTTTTGGTTGACAGGTATCTACTCCCCTTTTGCCACTGCCATCTGTATGCCACTCCTGCAGATGGGTTTTACTCCCGACACCTGCTGCTTCGTGTTAATCAGTGGAGCAGCATTACGATCTTATGGGACGATCGCCAATGGCCCACATGCCCTTACGCAGTACTGGTGGCTCGGAGCAACATTTCGGCCTTTCAGCTGGACTAGTGCCTCCCCATTGGGACGGCCCTGCGGTTCTGTGCGCTTCCATGTTGCCTTTTCGTACGTGAATGTGGCTCTGTGTACCATGAGGGAACAGGGCGTCACACAAGTAGTGGCTGGTCATTTCTTGCGGATGCAGCCCACAATGGTGAAAAGTGTTTTGGAGTTCATGGCCTGATGGCTGTATGGGCTTGGTGATTTTGATGTGCATTAAATTTCTATTCTGATTTGGCCCGTGTAGCGTTTTTCTTTGCAAGTGATGTGGCATATGCCTATTTGGGGGGCGATGTATTGTGAGGAGATCTGCATTGGGTTCCAGCTTCGGAGTTTAGTTGCGTGGTACTGTACTGGGCGCGTTTGCCTACGAAGCCCGTGAGGTCAGGGATGGGGGCTGCCAATATGACAGTTTGAATGTTGTCATGCTCAGGGGCGGGGGATTGGGTTTTGTGTGACAGATGCCGGTCAGCCAGGTGGACTGGTGGAATGATGTGATTCTCGGAATATTGCTGGTCACAGGTGCCTGTGTTTGCGTGCGTTTCTTGGTGGGGGACTGTGGTCATGTCCATTGGGATGGCTTCTGTATTCGTGCCATCTGTGCCCTGCAGCTCCCATTGGCCCCTGTTGTGTTTCTTTTGTTCGTTGGCATGCATGGGTGACTTGTACATTTCAATGGTTGCATTGTGACTTCATTGCACCTACGGGGAGTTGTACTTTGTGGGCAGGGAGCGGTGTACAGGCACTCAGTGGGGCCGTTTACGGTTGATTTGCGATGCCGTACTTCTCACCATGGCGGAATGGTACATTCCGCCATGCTTGATGGCGTTAGGTACATGTCCGCTAGGGTCGGAATTGGCGTACCCTTGCGCCATGGTGGTGTTTGCGGTTTGGCATGGCGGGCGCGCGCGTGCTTGGTGCAGTTAGCGTTGGCGTTCACTACGGTGTCGCTAATGGCTTCGTACTTTGCGGTGACGGGTCATAGTCGCACCGAGCGCTATTCGATGGCAGTATTGCATTTCCGCCATCGTTTTCCGAATTCCGCAAGGGTCGTAATGAGGGCCAATGCCTATGTTTCTACATGAGCACCTTAGTGTACTGGATGGACGAATTAGCACTTGATATTTATTCCAATGATCCTTGACACTTTTTTTTAATTAAAATTACAATAAGAAACCCTTATACAGACTTTTCATGAAAGATAAATGCACGTGTGATGTCATCAGTGATGTCATCAATGACATTTCTGATGCCATCTTTGATGTCCTGGGTGTTAGTCTTAGCAGTGCACGGTGGTGGCGCGAGTTATGGTTGCTTAGCTTACCATAACTGGGGAATTTCAAGGGTTTTTCGGCTTTACTTGGAACCATAACGTCCCTTTAACAACGTTTTATCACTGAATTTCATAGGTTTTTAGTAGCAAAACTTAACCATAACGTCCCTTTAACAAAGTTTTTTCACTGAATTTCATAGGTTTTTAGTAGCGCAACTTAACCATAACGTCCCTTTAACAAAGTTTTTTCACTGAATTACATAGGTTTTTAGTAGCGCAACTTAACCATAACGTCCCTTTAACAAAGTTTTTTTTACTGAATTTCATAGGTTTTTAGTAGCACAACTTAACCATAATGTCCCTTTAACAAGGGCATAGACTCTTGGGTGCATGGCATATGAGTGTGATATGCTGTGGTGGTTGTGGCCAGGGCATAGAATCTTCGGTGCATGGCCAAATGGCCATGCACCCAACATTCTATACCCTGGCCACAACCACCGCAGCATATCACACCCATATATTCAAGCATTGCAACCATTTTAATGTCCACGGACACGAGGAAGTTCCTAGAACACATTCAACTTGCCAGAGGATGATACGGACAGCGTCCTCAGGACACCCCCATTTTCTTTATGTACGAATATTTGAGGACACCGCGAGTGTTCTTAGAACACTTTCAGCTTGCCAACGAACAATTCAGACAACGTCTTCAGGACACCCCCTGCGAACATTCCAAGACCCCCCGAGTGTTCTTAGAACACTTTCAACTTGACACTGAATCCATTCTGTTTAATTACGAACATTTCAGAACAGCCGTGTTGTCCGCAGACAAATCGAACACAACAAAAGCGTCTAGCACATAAAAAAAATACAACATTGCACCTACCTCATACTCCCCCACCCTCCCCAATCACTCTTACACACCAACACACTCCACTAAATACAATTTTTAAACCAAGTCTCACCTCCCTGTCCGCGGTCGTCCGCAAATGCAAGATGTCGGCCGCCACCAAAAACTGACGCGTTCCACGCCCCACGCCGTCCAATCAGCAAACACATTGGATGTCTGCGGACATCGCGCAAGCCGCTCGGCCAATCAGGGCACTGTCCGCGGTGCGAACCGGGAAGTCTATCCGCGGAGCGAACGGAGATATCACTAATTTTTTTGCCTTACATTTTGGTCATTTAAAAAAAAACTACTGGATGGATTTACACCAAATTTGCAAAAGCACGCTTTTGGGACCAAGCCCCCGCTCCTGCCGCAAATTTGGTGTAAATCCGTCCAGCGGTTTGGGCTGTAGGCATGCGCAAAGTTTTTTTCCCATTATGTCTATGGGAAAAAACAAAAGTTTTGGGACACCCCCTATAACTTTGCCTCCCCTGGGCCAAACCTCTCTAAACTTTGCAAAAAAAAAAAAATCAGAGTGGGCCATATACTTATTTTGCAAAGTTTGGTGAGGATTCGTCCAGGGGGAGCAAAGTTATAAGCCACCCAAAAAATGCTCTTCCTATGGAAACACCAACTTAACCATAACTACATGGACGCTACCACGTCTATGTAATATACAATTAAATTAATAGTTTCACCTGTAGTCATACTGTTCAAAAATTCTAAAACTCATTAAAATCGATATTTCATTGGTGTTTAAAATCCCTTTCCATAGATCCTCTTCGCTCAGTAACAGGAACGTTCCCATTTTTCTTCTCACAGATTAGACAGGGCAGGGCAAAAAATACATAGATGTTTCAGAGATTCATCCTTCAAGTTACAAAATGGACACAGTCGTGCGCTCCTGGGAATCCTCCCCCGAATTCTGAGCACCTCCATTGTCGGGCAAAGATGTAATTTTAGCTTTAAGATTTTGCAATGGCAGTCTCTAGATGGATGCTTAATTAGATAAGGTGACAGTACATTGACATTTTTAACCGTCCAGGAGAAATGATCAGTAAAGCAGCTTTAAGCCATCAGCTCTTACCTCACTTGGGTCCATGCATCTGTACAACTTTACCTTGGTTTTGTTTGGATTTTCAGTTAGCTCCTCAGTTGACGACTCATTTTTACCCAACTGATCTCTACAAGATTGAGCCCATTGATCCAATACTCTGCACAACTCTTGATCCAACATATAGTTGAGATAAACAAAAAATGAAGCAGGTGGAGGTACCAATATATTCGCCTAAAGTTACAAAAGTTCCCATGAAATGAAAGTCTTCACTGGGAGTTGCCCCAATTTATGCAGAATACCCTCCAAAGGCACCGACTTCGGGAGGTAAGACACCTTTCTCCACATTATTGCCTCCAGTTTTGCCCAAACTCCATCGTAAATCTGGGCACCAAAAATAAATTTGGCAGAATATTTTTGCCCATATAATTTCATCAATGGGAGCGGAGAGAATCTCCCAAATCTGTAATCAAATAGCATCAACTGAGAAACTGCTGTCAGAAATGTTGTATGGAGATCTCTCCCCAACTTCAGGATCCCACTTGAGGCATACATCACAGAACCCAAGTACTTAAACTGTTTTACTACTTCCAAGTTTTGCCCATTCAGTGACCATTTACAACTTTTCCATTTGGAGCATTCCCCATTCATCACCAAAATCTTTGATTTAAGAATATTAACTTTCAGATCCAGTTTACCCAGAAAATCTGCAATGCTCAATGAAGCTTGCTGGAGACCAGTTGGTATCATGTCACAGATGACCATGTCCGCCTCATAAGTATGATATGACACAGCATTTATAACACGCCTGTACACAAGTGTTTCTAGGTGCGACAAGACAAGGAGGGGGAAACAAAGGGAGGACAAAATAACAATCTTACGTGGCCATGTGTCATTCAGATTGAGCAAGTGCAGGGAAGGGGAGAAGTGCTATGGGGCAGCAGAAGGGGGAACTGCAGTTAACTCATAAACCCAGCTAGTGGGAGGCTCATAAGTGCAGAGAGAAGGGACTATAGGGTTGCAGATGCAGACCCGTAGGTGCTAGGGAGCACAGTGTCAGTGGGAGGGCAACTGGACATGCAGGAGCCTGTGCCCAAATTCAGAGAGTGACCAGGTGACCACTGCGTGGAGCAGTCAAGTGCATCAACAGGGGAGAGGAAGAGAGAAAGAGAAGCAAAAAGGAAGGTCTTGAGTTGCTTCCAGAACTGGTGGTGGTTCTGCTCAAGTTTGAGAGAGGCAGGGAGGCTGTTCCAAAGGGAGGCCCCAGTCGAGGAGATAGATCTGCCCCCAACTCTCTGATTGGAGAAGCATCTAACCCTCAGAGAGTTGGAGGTGGATGAACGGAGAGCTCAAGAAGGAAGATGTTTTGGAAGAGAAAGTCAGTGGTAGAGTGGTCCCAGGGCCCAGAAAGCCTTGTGGGAGGATGCAAAGGGTTTTAAAGTTGATGCTTGCAGCCATGGGGAGCCAGCAAAGAGATTTCAGAGCCTTAGAGAATGTGATCCCTAGGCTTGAGGCCAAAGAAAAGTATTGCAGTCCTGTTCTCGACAAGTTGTAATGGTCGAAGAGTAGAGGCAGGCAGATTTACAAAGATGCTTTTGTAATAGTCCAGCCTAGAGAAGAACAGAGCTCTGGAGACAGTGAGCTTCTGGGGGAAATTGAGAAAAGGAAGAATAACTCTGAGGAGGTGCAGCTGATAGTTTGACTTCCTAGAGATGTCAGAGATGTGAAGAGAGAAGGAGAGGGTGAGTCGAAGATGATAGCACGGTTTTTAGCCTCACAGTAAGGAGCAGGAAGAGGGCCCAGAGTGGGCGGCCAGAGAGAGAGAGGAAAGGAGGGAGCAGGTGTCCCAATGAGGAGGATCCCATTCCTACTGACATTAAGGGAGAGATCATTGGTGGTACATCATTCCCAAAGTGTGGCCAGACAGTCTGGTATGAGAGAAGAAGCAGAGGTGGCTGCTGGGTGCCTGAAGGTGAGGGAGTGGCATCCACATAACATTGAAATTTGGAGCAGAAAGTAGTGATGCAATGAGCAAGAGGTGCCAGGCAAGAGGTGCCAGGTAGTATTTGAAGAGCTAGGGAGAGAGGTTAGACCCCTGGGGAACACCAAGTAGAGAGAGAGATAGAAGAGAGGAAATACCCTAGTTGCACCTAAGAGGGTTGGTCGGTGAGAAAGGAGGTCAACCAGGCCAAGGCTTGATCAGTAATACCAAGGTTGCCACGGAGGCGATTCAGCAGGATGGCATGGTTGACCATGTCAAAAGCAGAGGACAGATCAAGTAGAATGAGGACAGAAGAGAGATTAAACTCAAGATTGGAGAGCAAGTCTTCATGGGTGTTGAGGAGAGCTGTTTCCGTGCTTCTGGCAGCTCGGAAGCCAGACTGGTCGTCATGGAGGCAACCAACAGATTCAGTATGTAGATTAAGCTGGGAGATGGCCCCTGCTTTGTCAAGAGTTTTCCCAGGAATGGAGTGATGGAGATCGGGTGATAGTTAGCCGGCTACGAAGGATTGGCAGAGGGCTTCTTTAGAAGAGGGTGCACAGGGGGTATTGTTATTTTACTTGCCTTAACACTGGGGGGTTTGTCCTGGCCATCTTGTCTTTAATATAAAAATTAAGTTGGAAAGGCGCTAGGACACACCCCTGCTGGAGTCCTTCATTGGTTTCAATCCAGACCTAGAAAGACCCATAAGAGTCCAATCTTACTGTTATTTTTGATGTAGGACTTTAAGCATTCTAATTAGGGGTGGGGGTATCCTTTAGCATCTAATTATTGCCAAAGGATAGCCCTATTTACCTGTCAAATGCATTACTGATGTCAAGGAAGGCCAAAAAGACTGGCCTGCCTTGGTTTTTAGCCTGCCTTGCCAAAAGTGACAATACAAAACCGTTTAAGGATGACCCCACACCCTTCCTAAAACCTGACTGACAGTGGTCGAAATTATCTTTCCCTTTTGCCCATGTCTTTAATTATTTCAGAAGTATTCTGGCAAATATTTTATTCCAAACATTCAACAAAGATATAGGGCGATATTGAAATAGAGACAAATGATCTCCTCCCTTAAACATCAAAACAATCAAGGATGCTCCCCATGACTCTGGAAATTCCTGTTGTAACAGCATGTTGGCAAACAGCGGTGATAATATAGCTGCCCAGAATTGTGGATTCAGTTTAAATGCTAAATTTGTTAGCCCATCAGGGCAGGGGGCACTCGACTTTTTACTTGTCCAGATCAGGGACAACAATATCATCCAGATCCCAATTCGCAGAAGAGCATGCCTGAAGCATGGCTGGACCCTTTTTAACACATAACTCTCTAAAATGCTCCACCCATACATCTTCTGGTATTGCTTGAGCTTGCAAATACATATCTGTCCTCTGTGGTTTAATATGTTTCCAAAACGTATTACTGTTATTCCCGATGATGCATCCCAACATACATTCTGCGTCATTAATAGACATCAAAAATGTGTGCCCTCTCAGTCAATTTTTTAAATTCCTTTTAACAATGGCCACCTCGTTAGCAACATTCCCAGGTCATTGAATGTGGATATTTTTGATGAGGACACGCACCTCCTTTTTACATTCCTGCACTTCACAATCCAAAACATGAGTATGCCCCACAACTCCAGCGCTTTTAGCCATCTTATTTGCCGGAACTAAGGCCACAATGGGGCCGAAACACTGGCTGAAGCCCCTTGGTGTTGTTACACCCATATCATTACTCAGAAAAATATCTGAGTTCTTGTCATCAGGCCTGACACATCCTCGGTGACCATTTTATGGCCGAATTCCGTGGATTTATCTCTAGATGGAACCCAGCTGGCGGAGTTGTCCCTGTGCAGACCTTAGTACTTTCACAAGCTATCATACAGTGGTCACTTCGTTCTGCTTTAATAACATTTAACCAGACTTATCCCTCAAATAAATCCCTGTCAACAAAGACATAATCCAGGGTAGAGCGGCCTGTAGCGTTATGCCATTTAAAGGCTGGTGGGAGACCACCTTGGCAGTTATCATTTAATAGTACCAGGTCCCATACCTCTTATTCTCTTACAACCAAGGAACCTCTTTCCCACACTACATTGGATGATTTTACCCTGTTAGGAGCCTGATACCAAGGGCCCACCAAACACTTTGCATTGAAGTCTCCCAACACAATTATTGAAGCCCCATCCTCAGGGATTTCTACCAGCAAAAGGAACAAGAGTGAGGAGAGAGCCTATTACAATCGTACAAGGTCAGGATTTAAATAAATATTGACAAACAAGCACTTCTCCGATGAGTTGGAGCTCTGAACATGCCACTCCAATAGGTTAGCCAGCATATCATTCCTCTCAAGTTCCATCTGTCATAGTCTAAAACCTAATCTATGTTTAACCTCTATCAACAGCACCCCATACGGGCGACCCCTCAAGCCTCACTGGGCCTAAACAAACCTTACATCAAACCTGTCAATGAGGAGAATGTCCATTAATAAAGTTTCCTGACAACATATAATATCGAACTGAGTCGACATAGCCTGACTACTCATAATTCTGGCAAACCCTCTGGTATTCCATGATAGAAACCTCCCCCCAGTATTTCACCCTTCCCAGTCATTTCCTGGCCTTGGAATATGAGAAACGAAAATATTTTTCATCCAATCCTGCAACCTATATCCCCTATCCTGGCAATGTGCTTCCTCAGCAACATTGTACAACCCATACCTGTACTCATCGGGAGCGGGTGCCCTCATTTGCATTCTAGCATCCCTTAAAGCAGGTGGGTTTGAGAGCACCAAATGGCCCCAACTTCAAAACCCAAGGAGAGAAAACCTGCCTTCTCTGTCAAGATTGTGTTTTCAATCATTTTAGATTGCAAGTACATTTTTGCAATATCCAAACAACCACGATAGCGAAATGGCACAATTTCTATATCCTCCGATGTTACCGACCGAAGGCTTGGAATTTCAAAAAGTAGTGAAATAATGTATTGTCTATTTAGGGGGATCCTATTGGAACATTCAAAAAGACGACTCAAAAGGACACAATTAGCATCAGTCAGAGTTTTCCCTACTTTTAATTCCAAAGAAGTCACTCCTTTGAGCTTGCACCCTTTCTGGGTCATATTTTGTTGCTCATCCTTTTTGAACGAAATGGCTCTGGCAATTGCCTACTTTCTGCTGGGCCAGATCTTTTTTCCTCAATAGTTCAAAACAAGGGGAACACTTTTTTCAACAATACATGTGGGCTACTAGAGGGAGGGATAACTTCTTTATTACTCTTCACCCTCTCAAATATTTGGAAAAGATTCCTTTTCTGGGGCAGGTGCTCTCTCTGCCCCCTTATTAACACTTGTTGGTAAGAGAGAGATTGCCTTTGTACCCTTAAAAAAATCCACATTATTGTCCCTTAGAACACAATATTTCCCACTGCCCAGCCCTGCTTGCGAAAACATTACCCGATTGAAGTGTTGTTCCTGAATCAATACAGAGTCAAGGCCCACTCCCTCATCGCAATCATGAACAGAAATATTACTTAAATCAAACAAAGGATCCTCAACAGTCTTTAGAGACTATGAACTGGTTACCCCCCACACCCCACTCGGAGCTTCCCCCAGGACAGCTCCACCATTATGCAGCTGTTTTATGGGCATCTTCTTTGGTGCACAGTTATTCTGGGCACATTCTATTTTGGCCGAGAGCAGTGCCTTAGTGTTAAGCCCACCTTAACTCTGCAGGAGCATCTGGACCCTCTTCACAATTGGGGATGCTTGAGTTCTCTGTGTCTGGATCCTCTGGATTTACTCCTAAAATAAGGGTACAAGTGTGAGATTTTGGTGACGGGGTCTGTCGGCCCCATCGTCACCCACCCTCCTTCCTGGTACTTCCGGAACCACTCTAACAGATTCCACTCACCTGGTATAGTAGGAAGATTAGCTCTCCATCGCGAGTCTGAGTCCCAGTGGGAGTGGAACCAGTTATGTCACTGGTTTTGTAGTTCCAAGTCCAGGCCTGCTGTGGAATTGGACTAATGTTCTCTCACGTGGTGAGGGTGGTGGTGTCTTCCAAGAACGTGTGCAGGAAGGTGACTATTCTGATGTAGATTGGTGAACTGCTGTTGGTGCTTCTAGCACGTGTGCGGTTTTGTTGACTCTGCAGCACATGTGCGTGTGGATTACAAAGGTCAATGACTGTCTTTGCATGCGCTGCCTTCCTTGCGTGGTTCTTTGGCTTGTCGTTGGCTTATTGTCTTTATTCCTGCATTCTTGCATGTGCTTTTTTCTTTTTTGTATTGTTAGTTTATTGTCTTTATTCCTGCATTCTTGCATGCGCTTTTTTATTTCCTGTTTTGTTAGTTTATTGTCTATATTCCTGCATTCTTGCATGTGCTGCTTTCTTTACTCTATTCTTAGCTTATTGTCTTTATTCCTGCATTCCCGCATGCACTGCTTTCTTTGCTCTATTTCTGTATTCACTTGCTGTCTTTCCTTGCACGCTCTGCTTTTGCGATGCTCTCTGACTCTTGTTCTCCTTCCTTGCAGGTGAAGACTGGAGCTGCCATGATGAAGAGATGAGCGGGGCCGTTGCCAGCTACGAGACGGCGCCACAGGACCAGGAATTGAAGATGAAAAACCAGGTACGTATCACAAAGGTCAAGAGTCCATTTGTTGTAAATACTTAACTTCTCCTTCTTCTGATTGCAGAATCTGGCACACAGAGTTTGTGGCTGCAGAGGATCACAGGTGCTGATGTGAGCATCACGCTGCCTTGGGCAGAGTAACGCAAAGCAGGGATGCATGCTTGGGTGTGGCTTATATAGTCAGCCACACCCAAAAGCAAGTCTGCAGCTTTGGATTACTGAAGCTTCCTCGTCCTCCATGTTGGAGGTACAGGAAGTGCTTAAACTTCCTATTACTTAATGATCCAATAAACAATGAACTTGATGCCAAGCGCGCCAGGACAGGGTCCAGTTGGCCCTACACTTAACCCATCAGGAACTGATTGTGATGGTCTTCCTATGTTTTCTAAGTGATGATGAACCATATGCCCCAATGGGGTGGCCTAGAATGTGCTTATGATTATGTGTCTGCAGGTTAGGACTGGCGGTTGTGACACTTAGGGATCTGAAGATTTAGCTGTTTAAAAAAATGATTCTTCTGCTTGCTCAGTAATTTACAGTTTTGTGATGTTTTAACCACTTTCTATTTTACCTGTTTCACTTTTCTACCATCTTCACGGGGGTGTTAGTGTATATGACTACTACTTAGATTCGTCTGTGAATCTCCACCCTCCTCCCCACCAGACATCAACCTAAGTGCAAAGCATCTTCTTTGAGCTCTACGGATGCATCAACACCTCTTCACTAAATCCCACAGTGGCAAGTGGGATAAGAGCAGTAGGATAAATCAGAACCTTAGACTTCACGCAACACGCCTGGAGACATTGTGGTCTTGAAGATGCTGCAATTAAACACTCGAGAAAGATTACCTTTACCACAAGATCCTTCAGCATCTGTCTTTCCTCACTAAGCTCAAAGTTTAAGGACTCATAGCCCCTATCAATAAAGTCCAGCAACATGGGTAAGACTGGAAAGGACAGTTCATCTATGACTGTTGTATCTGGCCCAGACCTACAGAAATTCTTCCCTGGGGATTCGACTTTCAATGGCCTACTAGGTACTGTATCCACTTTCCCCACATGGTATCCCAACCCTCCTCAGGTAATACAACACCCAAATTCTCCCCTGCTCCACTCCCCCCCAGAATTCTTGCCATAGGGAAGTACATCACCACACCCTGTCAAGAATGTCTCGGGTTGGTGTAACATGATTTCTGTAAGCACATGTGAATTAAAAGGGGATTCCTGGATTGACCATTGGTTAGATTAAAAGTCCAATGACAACCTAACTCGTTTCCCCAGATCATGAGAAATTATCAGAGCCAACAAGGATCCATCCAAAACCAAGTCCACTCCAGGACCCCAGTCACCAAACACCATCTCCTGAATGTTTTCTTCTACTCTGTTATGTTATGTTACTTGGCATTTATATAGCACTCTATATATCATTGTATGACCTCAAAGTGCTGGTAGGTTGAACGCCCTCGGGAACCTTAATTCAGGTCAGTAGAGAGAGATGGTGTCGTATGGTGCGTGGGTGAACCAGATATGTGTGCAGCTGGTGTAATTGTCGGATGGTAGCTGCTTCTTAGCGATAGGTGTGGTGCTGAAGATATCGGTTGTATGTGTGCAGTCTGCCAGGTGGACACCCAGACTGGCTTCTGGCTGTGTTAGGCCTGAAGAACACATATGTGAGCAACTAGGCCGGAATGTGCTCAGCTAGCCATATTTTATCAGGGTGATGAGGTGTTCATGGGGTCGTATTCGTATGTGAACAGCTAGGCCGAATTAATCAGGGGTATAGCTGTGTTCTAGTTGAATGAATGTGTATAGTAGAGAGTGAGTGTAGAGGTGTGATATGGTGGTTATCTTTAAATCGCCCGAGACCGGGCACGTGAACAGGATGGTGGGGACATAGCGACAGACAGATATTTAGAGACAGGGGTTGATACTGGTATATGGGGGATACAGATATATAGCAAATATAGGGGGTACAGATATATAGCAGCAGCATGGGGAACAGGGGGACAGGCTGCACAGTGATACACCATGTGGGGCGAATTCCATCAAATTCCACTCATTCCATTCTGCCCCATTCATTCCGTCTACTCCGTCTATTTCTTCTACTTTGTTCAGTCTATCTATTCCATCCATTTTATCTGTATGATCTATTCCACCTATTCCATCCACTCTATCCATTCCATCCATTCTATCTATTCCATCCACTCTACCGATACTATCTATTCCATCCACTTTATCCATTCATCAATTCCATCCATACTATCCTTTCATCAATTCCATCCACTCTGTCTATTCCATTTATTTCATCTACACTATCCATTCCACCTATTCCATCCACACTATCCATTCCATCCTTTCCATTGATTCCATTGATTCCCTCCATTCCATCCATCTATTATCTATTCAATCCACCCTATGCAACTATATCCGTTTCATCCACTCTGTCTGTTCCATCCACTCTGTCTGTCCCATCCACTCTGTCAGTTCCATCCACTCTATCAGTCCCCTCCACTCTATCGTTCCATTCACTCTATTTGTTCCATCTACTCTATCTGTTCCATCTAGTCTGTCCGTTCCATCCACTCTATCTGTTCCATCCGCTCCAACCTCTCCATACACAACTTCCAAGTCCATTCGCTCCATCCTGTTCCATACATGTTATCCTCTCCATCGACTCCATTAATCCCAGCCGCAGCATCCACTCCACGCACTCCATCGGCTCCATCCGCTCCGCCTACTCCATCCACTCTATCCACCTCATCCACTCATTCCATTCAGTCTACTCATTCAGTTCGATCCACTCCATACAGTTCATACATTCTCCGTTCCATCCATACACTCAATCAAAATCCAACCAATTCCATCCACTCTATCTAGTTCTATCCAGTCCATCCAATTCCATCCACTCCATCCATGTGTTCGATCCACTCCATACACTCTATCCAATTCCATCCACTCCATCCACATCATCCATTTGATACACTCCATCCAATTACATCCACTCATCCAGTTCCATCAACTCCTTCCACTCCATCCGTTTCATCAACTCCATCTGATTCATCCGGTCCATCCGTTTCATCCATTCTATCAGTTTCATCCACTCTATCCGTGTCATCCATTCTATCTGTTTCATCCAGTCTATCCATTTCAACCACTCCATTCAGTTCTATTCACTCTATCCAGTTCACTCCATTCAGTTCTATTCACTCTATCCAGTTCCATCCACTCACTCCATCCAGTTTGTCCACTCCATCCAGTTCCATCCAAGTCATCCAATTCGATGCACTCCATCCAGTCCGTCCACCCACTCCGTCACTATATCCACTCCATCGGTTTCATGTACTCCATCAGTTTCATCCGTTCCATCTGTTTTGTCCGCTTTATCCGTTTCATCCACTCTATCCATTTCATCCACTCCATCCTTTTCATCCATACCATCCAATTCCATTCACTCTATCCAAGTTCCACCCACTCCATCCACTCTGCCACTCTATCCACTCCATCCGCTCCATACGTTCCATTCGTTCCATCCACTCTATCCGTTTCATCCACTCTATCCGTTTCATCCACTCCATCCATTTCATCCACTCCATCCAGTTCCATCCACTCCATCCAGTTCCATACACTCTATCCAGTTCGGTCCAGTTCTTCCACTTCATCCAGTTCCATCCAAGTCATCCAATTCGATACACTCCATCTATCTACTCCATACACTCCATCCGTTTCATTCACTCCATCAGTTTAATTCGTTCCATCTGTTTCATCTACTCTATCTGTTTCATCTACTCTATCCGTTTCATCCACTCTATCTGTTCCAATCACTCTATCCATTCCATCCACTCTATTTGTTCCATCCACTCTGTTGGTTCCATCCACTCTGTTGGTTCCATCCACTCTGTCTATTCAATCTACTATATCCGTTCCATTCACTCTATCTGTTCCATCTTCTCTATCTGGTCCATCCACTTCTTCCAATTCCAGTCACTCCATCCTGTTCCATCCATGTTATTTACTCCATCCACTCCATGGACTCCATTTATTCCATTTGCTGCATCTGCTCCACACACTCCATCCGCTCTATTTGCTCCATCGGCTTCATCCGTTCCACATACTGCATCCACTCTATCCACCTCATCCACTCATTCCAATTCATTCTACACGTTCCATTTGATCCACTCCATAAAGTCCATAAACTCAATCCAAATCCAGCCAATTCCACCCACTCCATTCAATTCCATCCACTCCATTCATTTGTTCGATCTACTCCATACTTTCCATACACTCAATCTAATTCCATCCACTCCATCCACTCCACCCACACCATCCATTCGATCCACTTCCTCCAATTACATCCACTCATCCAGTTCCATCTACTCAATCCACTCCGTTCACCCCATACGCTCCATGCACTCCATACACTCCATCCACTCATTTCACTCCATCTACTCTATCCATTCCATCCATCCACTCAATTCACTCCATCCATTCCATCCATTCCGTCCTATCCTGTGGGTAGAATCGGAGGTCTTTGATCACCAGGTGGATAGTCTCATTGTGTGATTCATCATTGGGTTGTTGCGGGATTAAGACATATCATTAGGAAGGTCATTGGTGTTATGGTAAGAGCCATGTTTTTAGTAATTTGCAGAATGACAAATAGTCTTGGGCGTGTCGGATGTGAGGTGGAAGCGAGTTCCACAGAGTAGGGGCCAAGGCTGAGAAGGAAGAACCTCCGATCCTGACAGAGTTGGTGGTTGGGATCAATCGAAGGAGGGTGGAACTTGATCTTAGGGTGCAGGGTGGGAGGTACAGTTTTAGCTTGTGTTGCAGGTATATACGGCCGGTCTTGTGCACTGCACGGTGAGTGATGCACAGGGTCTTTAAAGTTGCCCTTTGACCAACTGGGAGCCATTGGTGGGTTCTGAGAGCTGGAGAGGTGTGGTCTCTTGGACCCAGCGCTAGTAGCATTTTGGCAGCAGCGTTTTGAGCTCTTTGCAGTTTATTAAGGTGGTAGTCCAAGGTAAAGGGAGTTACTATACTCCAGTCTTGATATTACAATAGACATAACAGCGGCAAGTTTGTTTGGAAAGGAGAGGTAGGGAAAAATGCACCTAAGAATTTTGAGATGGTAATGACAATACTTAGATACGTTGTTGATTTGACGAGAGAGAGTTAGGTCAGAGTCCATAGTGCATCCAAGGTTTTTTACTGCGGCTGAGACAGTGGGTGGTTGGCCCATGGATGGGGGCCAAGGTAGTGGACGGGGAAAAAGCTCTGTGTTGCTGCACACCATGATTCAGTTTTAGTGGGGTTTAGGAGCAGGTGGTTTGTAGTCATCCAACAGTCGATATCATGGAGGCCTGCTGCGAGGTCAGGCTGAGAGTTGGCGTCTGAGTTGAGGAGTTTCAGAATGATTTGTGTATCATCGGCATAGTTGTAGCACAGGATATTGTGTGGGTGGATGATTCCAGGAGGGTGGACATATAAAGATTGAATAGGAGGGCTGATAGACATGCGCCTTGCTGTACTCCAGTATTAACTGGGCGAGCGGCCGAGGCAAAAGTGGAGATGAGGGTTATTTGTTTCCTGTTGTTGAGGAAGGAGGCAATCCATTTGAGAGCGGTTCCATGGATTCCTAGGGAGAGGAGGCGGTCAAGAAGGATTGAGTGGTTAATTGTGTCGAAAGCAGCGGAGAGGGCTAGGAGAATTCATTAAGACCTGGTCCAGATTACCAGTAAGTTTCATTACCGTGCTCCCACAAGCTCCCAAAAGCTCCAACCATTTGTTTGTCAACTGTACCCGTCAGTCCAGGATTAAAGAATGTTTCTGCCGCCACAATCGATGCAGTCTTTCAATCCGAGTCAGCTAAGGTGATTTCCATAACCTGGCCCGGAACGTGTTGAAGGGCTCTTGAAGTCACTGAAGTTGAAGCTCCCTCGTTCACATATGCACAACATATTTGGAACCAGTTTACCAGAGCCACCCCCCATACTTCTCAATGTTGCCACCATGTTGATTTAGCAGGGACAACAAAGGAGTGAATATACCAACTCCCGTGAAGAACCTTCCAATAGCCACTGGCTCCAGAACGGTTGAATCTTTAATAAAAGGTACACTCCTTCCACAGAGCTGAATAATCAGCAAACGGACACTATTAAGCGCAGAGCTGGATGAGTAGCCTGCTTCCAAGGTGCATCGTTGTGCGTTGTGTTGCCGGTCTCACTTCAGCCATGGAGACGTGATCTCATTAAAATGCACACGTTGGCTATGGCAGGCTATGGGGCACAAATAGTAAGACTGTACAGTGCCCACATACTTACTGGTGTGATTTAAGTTCAGCGAGTTCTCTGGACACGTCACTCAATTAGAATGTAGCTCTGGAGCGCCAACACACCGACAGGCTGCACTTACTGCAAGGACTGGAGTCAACTCTCCATCAACTCAGCTTGGAGGTTGGTGAGAATTTGCATGCACCTGCTTCCTCGCTGTGATGTAGAAAGCGAAAGAGAGGAAACCTTACGGACTGCAAGGACTGCAGTCAACTCTCCACCAGTGCCCCTGGTTCATGTTTCCACCTTCCCCTGCAACATCTGGTCTTCATATCACATTCTCTCACCCAATTGTAAAGAACAAATGTCTTCCACTCTGTTGTCAATGGTACATTGTGCATGCGTTTTTGTGCCAAAAATGCATTGCTTTGCCTGTGATTTTTATCAAAAAATAGATAAATAAATGCTTATGTTTCTTTTTCAGGCCACTTTTCTTATTAGGCTCCATTCAGTGTGACTTTACAATATCTGAGATCTGCCCTTTTATGCTCCATATGCAGAGAGGGCATAAGGCCTTCTTGGCGACCCACATCTAGGTCTATCTACATATGTTCTTCCAGTAGCGCGTTGGCCCCCTCATTGCCAGCCATGCTGCTTTCCTTTGAGAAGGCAATAATCTCAGGCATAACACTCTAATGAACATTTTTCTATTAGTCGTCTCCTAAACCTGATACAATAGGCAACAGGTCCACAAACGATAAAGCCTAATCACATTTCTTAATGATGTATGTGCTTAGCCATGTTATTTTACACATTAATACAAATATTAAATACGTCTTTTAAAAGGTCTTTGTGGGAGGCCGCCACGTCAGCTTTCACATTGTGTAATTTCACCAAATATTGATATGAACAGCATCAAGTGAAGGCAAAGCTGGAGTGGCACATTTTATGGAGTTATTTGATAATGAGTCACTTAAATCTCATTAGAATCCAGTATAGGACTGCACATGCCCTGGTCTGTAGGGTATTTTGTGGAGATTTGGGGCCTGACGGTATTTTATTACCGCCGAAAAATAACTTAGCAATAATCACTCCTTGTATTCAGATTTGGCCATGTGCAACAATAATACAGTGGACATGCATTATTTCAGCACCCAGACATGCATATTTGGTATGCGTGGTTGGTATGCGTGGTTGGTGGTATTTTGGTGAGCATAATTCCCTTGTTTTATTTGTGGCCCCAATGTCCAGAATCCCTTATCTTTGCTTAGATTTTTCGTGTAATCACTAGAGAGACCTCAGACCTACAGTTTAGGAATACCACATTTTCAGTGTTAGTGTTAGTGTGCCACCATGGGCGATCTCACTGACTTATTTACGACAGAGAGCTATATGTGGTAATTTTGTGGTAATTTCCACTACCTTATATACGGTAGGGAACTATGTTCAGAGAGTCCCTCTTCCCGTTGGCTCATGTACCTCCAACGAGCTATGCTACAAACAATCACTCTCAACTGTCCATACTGAATATGATCATGCACACATCTGTCTTAAAATGACAATTGCATTGTTTAAAAATCTCCCCTCATCATCAGCACTGTATTGGTAAATATAAAATACACCACCCGTCTGCTTTCAAATATTTTTCTGTATTATAAAAGTTGCATTTAAACACAATCTCACTCTTTACAGAAATAAATAAAATAGCACAGTAACAGCATTGTCTGTGATACACTGAAAAAAAAAGTGGCGGAGAACAGAACACAATTTGCAACATTAACGTGTGATTAAAGCACCGGAATCTCCTTTCCTACTCTGACTGAACATTCTCGTACACACTCACCTCCCACACTTATGTAATTACCTTATCTGTTCAGTCAAGTTTTCTTTAGCTGTTCCCTTTCTGAATGTGGCTCCCTTGAAGATTAACCCCAGTGAAAAGGAGCGCCTTTCCTTCTCAAACTGGGGTCATTGCCTGGAATTCTCAGCTTTTGCAGATAGGAATGCTCCAACCAGGAAAAAGGTCCTTCTCCCAGCTATGCCAAATCTTGACTCTCCTTCTCTCTCCTCAAACTCCCCCCAGCAAAACTCTGATCACTCCCTCTAGCATGATACTTGCTATGACGCTGCTCCAATCAGAATCAATCATGCCATCTCCTCCTTCTCTACACAATGGCTCATTTTTATAGTAATACTTTGTAACCAACTGATTACCTGTTCTTTCGAGCTCTTTTGCTTCCTGTAATTATGTGGACAGGGCAGCAGAGAAAAAAAAAATGGATGTGCGTTTAAAAGTTCACTTTCAGAATAGGCCTAATTCTGCAGTGGAGACACATTTTTATTAGTGGATTATGTTAACTTTAGTTTCATTAGTCAGGTTAGTTATAAGTAATGTTAGTTATTCATTTTCAAATGTGTCTCTCGCACCATAGGCATTTCAGGTGAAAAAATAGTGTGCATTTTTGAATGTGCACGTGTGCTTTTAACTGTAAAAATAGATTTGCATCTTATATGTTAAAATCGTTTTTGACTGAATAGCCTGTCTTTCCTTGTTAATCTGGTAACACATATAGCAATGCACCCCACCCTTGTGGTGGTGCTGCAAAAAGAAATTGCTACCTGTACAGTAGTGCTGTACTCTGTGCTGTTTGCTACCTGTGCAGTAGTGCTGTACTCTGTGCTGTAACACGCCAAATATCCTTACAGGTCTTAACACGATTGGTCAATTTTTCCCAACAACAAAGGCATTTCTTTTTTAGGAATATCCAGAGCAGCAGGTATATTATTACGACCATGACTGTTTTCCTGCTCATACTGACAGGTGTCAACATTGAAGGAAGAACAATTCAGGTTTGCCACATCCTCAGAAGTGGCTTCGCTGTTCCGGGCCAATTTGTGTGCTACAGAGGCAACATGCCTGCACAGGGAACAGTTCATGCTCTGAAAATAGTCTGATATTTTCGAAGAGGGTGTGGTTGATTTCCTCAGGGTTACACTACTTAGAGAACACTTTTCTTGGATTAATGCAGCCCCTCCCACTAATAATGTTACAATTTGCCAAGAGATCCATGGGGTAATTCATAGAATTCGGCACACAAGAGGCGCACGCGGCTGGCGCACAGAGTGCGTGTGCGGCAGTCTGCGCCAGCTGCGTGCGCCATAACCCATTTAGGCACACAGCGTATTCATGGATTTTAACATCCATAAGCAGCCGTGGTGCAGAGTGGTGCAACAACCCTGCAGCAGCGCCAGTTACACACCCAACCCCGCCCCATGCGCCAAAAACATTGCACCAATCCAGTACATGGCGCAGGGGCCAGTGGACCAGCATACAGCCCCCCAACCACGAAAACGTGTGGAAAACTCACTGCGCACGCCCCAGAATACACGTACCACGGTCGCGCCAATCCCATCGTGTGTAAAACTCCCAGCGCACCCCTCGGAATATACGTACCCTGCTCGCACCAGTGAAAATGCATGTAAAACTCCCTGCGCACGCCCCAGAATTCATGTACTCTGCTCGCGCCAGGCCCATCACGTGTAAAACTCCCCGCGCACCCCTCGGAATACACATACCCCGCTTGTGCCAGTGAAAATGCATGTAAAACTCCCAGCGCATGCCCCAGAATACACGTACCCCGCTCGCGTCAGGCCCATCGCATGCAAAACTCCCTGCGCACCCCTCGGAACACACGTACCCCACTCACGCCAGCAAAAATGCGTGTAAAACTCCCTGCGCATGCCCCAGAATACAAGTACCCCGCTTGTGCCAGGCCCATCGCGTGTAAAATTCCCTGCGCACCCCTCGGAATACACGTACCCCACTCACACCAGCGAACATGCGTGTAAAACTCCCTGCGCACCCCTCGGAATACACGTATCCCGCTCGCGCCAGGCACATTGCGCAGAAAAAGCACCCCCCCTGTGGCATGGGCTCCCTGTGGGGCATGCCCAGGGTGGATGGCCTGCATGTGGGGCATAGGGAGGGTGAGTGGGCTGCCTGTGGGGCATGGGGAGGGTGAGTGGGCTGCCTGTGGGGCATGCCCAGGGTGGATGCGGTGCATGCGTGTATTTCGGCGGTGCGCGGGAAGTATCACACGCGATAGGCCTGGCGTGAGCAGGGTACATGTATTCCGAGGGGTGCGCGGGGAGTTTTACAAGCGATAGGCCTTGGGCGAGCAGGGAACGTGTATTTCAGGGGTGCACGGGAAGTATCACATGCGATTTGGCATCGTGGGCCCTCCCGGGTGTGCGGTTTCCCCCCTCCCCATGCCCTGCAGGCAGCCCACACCACAGGGGACTACCCTACAGCCCTCACTATGCCCTGCAGGCAGCCCACACCACAGGGGACCACCCTACAACCCTCACCATGCCCTGCAGGCAGCCCACACCACAAGGGACTACCCTACACCCCTCACAATACCCTGCAGGCAGCCCACACCACAGGGGACTACCCTACAACCCTCACAATACCCTGCAGGCAGCCCACACCACATGGGACTACCCTACAACCCTCACCATGCCCTGCAGACAGCCCACATGGCACCATGCACTTGTGACCACACTTTTGAGCCCCGATTTATGTCCTCCAAATTGACGGGCACCTGCCAGCAGCCCCCGACTCATGTCCCCCACCCCACCCACCATTGACGGGCACCTGCCAGCAGGCCCCGACTCATGTCCCCCAGCCCATCCACCATTGACAGGCACCTCCCAGCAGGCCCCGACTCATGTCCCCGACCCCACCCCCAGTGACGGGCACCTGCCAGCAGGCCCCGACTCATGTCCCCCACCCAACACGTCATCACGATCCACACTCATGGCCCTTATGGCCACCCAAATTCCAGCCCACCCCACACCACCCCAGTCCAAACACCCAACCAAGCATTCCATCCTTTCCATATTGAAATCCCCATGTCATGATAGATCCCAAATGACAAGTATGCACATCAATACATGTCCGTCAGACACACACAATGGGGGCACGTGAATGAGAAAACCCACAGTGTGACAAGCAAGAAATCAATGAGAAAATACCACACAAATGAAGTATGAAAACAAATGTTACAAAATTGAAGGAATGAAAGAAAATCACACAAGAAAAGAAATAATAAACTAAAGCCTGGATGTCCAAAATGAATGAAAAAATGTGAATGCTGAATCCAATTAAATCCAAATTAAAATGGCTCCAAAGCGTTTGTCCATTAAACCAAATCCAAAGTTTAAAAAACAAGAAAACCATTTCTCCATGGTAAAAAAAATCAATGAAGTCAAATCCAGTCGAGAAATATGTACAATGTAAAAATCCAGGGTCCATGAGCAGAACAATCCAAATAAAACCACCAAAAATCCTACCTGATAAATAACTATATACAAAAAGGAAAAAAAAATAGAAACGAAACTTACACCTACAGAACTATTTACAAAGGCGGTGGGCAAGTCCAACGGCTCACTTGTTGATGTCCCGGGCCACGGCACCATCGAACTCCTCTTCAACGTCCTGGAGGCGGGTCTGTTCCCTGGGCCCGAGGTCTCGCAGGGATAAAGCCATGTCCACCTCCAACTCCGTGAGAATTTCCTCGAGGCACTCAGCCCGCATCAATGCCCTGCGCATGGAGTCCTCCGCCCTGACCCTAGTGAGCCATGCCTCTTCCACTCGCCACCGCTCCGCATCTATTTGCCGGCCCACCCGCTGCCACACGGAAGACACTCCCAATCCAGGGTCCTCCTGACCTCCAGCCGATGCCTGCCCCTCTGATGTTGATGGCCCTGAGCCATCATCGCTCCCACCTTGAGCCTGCTGCTGCCAATCATGTGCCCTGCCTGTTGATGCCTGCACATCCTCCTCCTGGGGTCCAGTTGTTGGGGTGGCCACCCCTGCTGGACCTCAGACTCCCGACTGTGGCAGGGATGTGGCCTCCTGCGGCCTGGCCGCTGGGTCAGAGGCAGCTCCACAGGGTGCCCAGGTGATACTTGGGCAGGAAGATGGCATGGAGGACGACAGGCGCATAGGGGGTTCAGTTGAGGAGGGGGTTGATAGAAGGTCCAGCACACGGAGGAACCCAGCACCAGTGATCCCTCCTAGTCGGTCGATGCGGTCAACGAGGCATCTGAAATAACGTGCTGCGTCCTCACGAGAACCCTGCATGTTATCCCAGATGCCAAGTTGATGCAATGCCACCCCAGCCAGGACAGGCTTAACACCGTCCCGGATTGCCACGTCCACAGGGAGAGGAAGGCCAATTGTTAGCGGATCCCAGCGCTGAAAACAGGTCTGGACGAAGGCATCACTGCTGGTGCGGGATGATGCAGTCACAGGATCGGGGACAGAATTACACACAGGCACCTCCGCGGCCACGTGTGCTGACTCCTGTACCTGCCCCTGGACTGCACCACTAGCACCAGTGGAATCCCCCCTCCAGACCCTGTGTGTGGCCCTTCCATGGCCTCCTCCTCAACCAAACCCTCCACCAACCTGGATGACTCGGTGCCATCTTCCTCCATGGGCCCCTGTGGGGTCTCAGCTGCCCCTTCTGCTGCCGAGGAGTCCTCCTCTGACCTCCGTCTCTTGGACCTACCCTCGGCAGCTGCGGCCGCGGATGCATCACCAGACCCCTCACTCCCCGACGAGATGACAACATGGGAGGGGAGCTGGGCCTTGTGTCTCCGGCTGGCAGTGGGATCCCTGCTGCTATGCTCCACAGCACCGTTTCCGCCCTCTTCATCAGTTGACGCTGCAGAAAGGGAGAGACAGAACACAGGCATCAGGGCACTGTACAATGGTCGGATACACACATGACAGTTGCACATGGGTGGCAGTGTCAAACTTCACACATGGCATCACACTCCCCAACACACATATCATTTGAACCCACACACATGTGCAAATTAACAGGAATGTTGCATCCGGCAGCACCATCCATACGCATACAACAGCATGAGCATCCGAAGGTAAGCCTGACATCACATGAAACACGGGGAGTGCTGAACAAATGCACACACACCACCAGATATACATGCATCTGTACATCTCCACCACCTGTCGCAGTGAAATCATCGTCATCCATGTTACATCTGCCAATCAGCCTCCTACATGTCGGTGTCACATGCATCCATGGTGTATCACAGTGGCACACATGTCAAATACACACACACGCACATGTACATTGTGAAAATACATGAAGGTGGAACCAGCATCCATGTGTCACACCCCAACCATGCCACAGTACATACACAGAAATGTAAACATGTGTGCACTGACACATGCATTTGGGCACCATGCATTTGAACACATACACCATTGATGTGCCTCACTCATTACTGGACTCACATGTGGCAGGCTCATGTCACTGTACATACACATCCATATATGGGCCTTCCAAAACATATGTGCAACCTGCACACTCCTGCCACACCTCAACATGCACAGCGTCCAATCAGTACACATGGACACTTACCTCTCGACTCTGGACGGGTCTGTCTCTGAAGGACCTGGAGGTGGAGCGCTGGGAGTATGCGTTCCAGGACCCTCATATGGATGTTGGTAAGACGGACCCGACACCCCTCTGCATCCTTTGCCTTCAAGAGGCACCAGGCCTTGCTGAGGGTCCTGGACCTGAAGTCCTCCCAGCGCTTCCGGACGTGTTGCATGTCACGGGCTGCCACCCCCTCCACGTTGATGGCAGACACAATGTCCTTCCAGATCCTCTTCTATCCATCATTGTCGGCGCGTGAACTTCCAAAGAGGGCATCATAATGCAGCAGGACTTGCTCCACCAGGATACCAACTTCTGCGGCACTGAAGCTGGTAGCCCTCTGTCTCTCTGGTTGGGGGTTGCCAGTGGTCTCTGATGGGGTTTCTCCCGACATGGCAACCCCCGAGGCAGGTGTGGGTGGGCAACTGGGTCCTGGTGCTGGGCTGTGGAGCGATGGAACTTCAGTCGGGAGTCTTCTGTTCCAGCAGGGGTGGTCACAGCAACTGGACCCCTGCAGATGGCTGACGTGCAGGCACCAAACAGCAGGGCACGTAGCCAGCAGGAAGCCAGGCAGCAGCAGATGGCAGTTGGGAGCGGGCTCGGGGCTCTGGGTGGAAGGAAAATGGCCTTCTGGGCAGGAGCGTGGTCTTCCGTGATTTGTTGCATGGCCAGCTTGATATGGAGTGAATTGGCACGTGAAAAACTGCATGTCAGCGTGTAATTCGAGGAAAGGTCCTTAGCGTTTAAGCGAGTCTGTGACGTGACACGCGCAGGCGTTCCCCTGGCGTGGGTTGAAGGTCCCATGTGGGTTTCCATCGCTCTGTACGTGCTTTTCGTGGGAAGCGGTGCGTGTGTTTTCCAGGCGTTGGGTTCACACGCGATTACTTCACAGCGGGTGGGTGTTGGCTACACGTTCTTCTACACGCAAGGCAGACGGTGATTACACACACGCTATTTTTCCCACTGCGGGTGTCCATGTTTGTTGCACCCCTTTTTTTACAGGCATACTAGCCTGTGTGTTGATCGCGTACATATTTTTGGGCTCCAGGCTGGCACAGCGTAGTGCATGTGTTTTCTTACACGCATATGGGCAACAGGGGTCGCTTGTCTCTTGTTCTTGCTTTTCTGGGATGCCTGTGCGTTGCGTGACACGTCATTTCTCCTAGGGGGCCACAGAATGGGACATTCATCGTAGCTGTGAATATGTGTTTTTTGTTTGCGCACACTTTTGTAATGCGCAGGGACGCTACCCCCTGCCTTCATGTGGTGGACATGTTTAGGCCTGTGTGTGTCTTTTGCCGTGCAAGGGTTTCCCCTATTCGATTCCATGAATACATGTGGTTTGTGTGCGTGTGGGCGTTCCGTGTACTTGCCAGCAGTACATCCCCAGTTACGCCCTTATTTTCACGAGTTGTTCCCCATTTCACGCGTTCCCCCCGTGTTCCGCCCCCTTTTTGGTGTGTGCGCTAACGTTGTGCGCTTTCAGTGTGCGCCTCGCGCACGGCGTTCTGGATGTTGCAATGACGTGTGCGCCACACACAGATTTGGCACACCTCCCGGGGGAAACACGCGCAGGGCCTTCCATGAATCGCATGCGTGCACATGCACTTGTCTTTTCACGCTTGCGCCGCGATTTTCGGCGCACATTTCTTCCATGAATCGGCCCCATGTTTTATTTGAGCTGCTCATATCAGATTTACTACAGAGGTTGTTACCCACAGATACCAAAGTGTTACACAGTCACAATTCCAGAACAAAATATAGAATCCCAACTATTATAGTTCCATCGTACCTGCCAAGTAGTATGCCTCCTGCTACCAACAGACAGCAAGGCCACTGACAATACACCACTTGACACCACATTGGTGTATTGAAGGTTTTAAAGACGCACTGTCCAGACATTGCCCACTTGACACACTGTAGTAAAAAAAAAAAAACAAGAGAGCCTACTCACGCTGCACTAAATGTTTTAAAGAAGCGTCCTGAGACAGCATCCATAGTGACCACATTGGTAAAAAATGAAAAAGACGGGATGCACGAGATAGCATCCTGCAGGGACTGCAGTACTTGACACCACTTTCTGTGGCGCTTCACACTGCCATCAAAGTTTTAAAGAAGAGTACCTAGACATAGTCCAATCTGAAATACTGTAGAAAAAGCAAAGAAGACAGGCTACAAAAGAGAGTCTCCTGCAGGGACTGCAGTACTTGAAACCAGTGAAAACAAGTTTAAATATTGTTCTTGTCTAGTACAACAGAGCATGGACAATACATCAGTGGGATCTGCAAGCAGTACATTTAGAAGGCACAGGCAGGCTCCATGACATACTTTAAATTTGTCTGCAAAGTATTTGCTTTTTAAAGATTGGCACTGCAACATTATAAAAATGAGTCTTCCGTATGTACCACACCCCTGCAAAGATAAGGGTCTGGCATCATGATGCTCGAGCATCAAACCCATGGGGAATCTCTGCTTTGGCCAACACGGTCTAAATATTGACTATCTGTAACAAACTCTGTAATGCGATTACAGACTATAGGCCTGATATTACTGAACATGAAATAAGTCAAACTCCTGGTAATCTTATATTTGCTCTGCCACTTGTCGATAAAGAGGTGAGTGGTTGTATATCTTTTATGCATAAAGCCATAATGATAGAGAGAGTTTTGATAACTAAACATTGGAAGGTCTCCAATTTATAGCAATTGGTCAAAGAAGCATTTGGAACATTTAGGCCTCATTATGAGTGTGCCATTGTGGTAATAACATGCTGGTATTATTGCATACCGGCACGTTAACAGGACACTGCAAATTTGCTGGTAGGGTGGTGGCACTGTACTGGCAAAAAACTGCTGGTAATACTGGCCCGGTAATACATGTGCCGATAATACCGTCAAATCCCCATATGTAGTCCTGTGGAACTCCATGGAATGATGATTTATCTGCGTTTCTGCAACTTGGAATCTGCTGGCAATTCCGTCAGACCAAGTGGCGGAAACGATATTACAGTTTGCTGGTATCCCGCCAGTAATACCTGTGACATACCGTCAAATATGTAACGAGGTCCAATCTTAGAAAAAGCAGTAAAGTAGACTACGAGCCATTTTTATTGGATATTGGAACCACATGCTAACTGTTTATTGGGACCTCGTAAACTGCTCCTCAGATAATGGTATTAAGAATAATTTGCCCATTTGACATAATACTTTGTATATTAATCTCCACCCGACAACTTATAATGTCAATGCTATTAGTGGTAAAGAGCTTATGGAAATGAGACTCTCATACACTGCAAATTTCTTCTCTGGTTCTTTGGGCTACAAAATAAACAATTAAATAAAAAGTATTCTCTCTTTGGATAAGGAGGTGCCATGCCGAGTCTTTAGGTCTCAGTCTTCATCCTTCAATTAGCCTTCCTAATTTTGGCAAGCCTTATATTTCCTTTTACCCAAAATCCTATCAGCTAACTTCACCACAAAATATAGAGTGCAAGATGTACTAGGCTATAACTCGTTGGGCCATACATCCAAGTGTCTGCTCATTTCACTTGGGGAGCACAAATATATCCCTCCATCAATGTGCTCAGTTGTGTTCATGTGCTTCCTGACCGGTGGTGAAGTTTGAGTCAAGACTACCGCATATGGTTAGACAAGAACCCCTTTCAGTCTAACAAGGAAGGGTATCTCAGTTACAATACACTTGTCTTGGAAACAAGACAATGCAGGGTAGTACGGGATTGATGACCAGTCCTGACATTTTTTTAACAAGGTTTTAGGAACTTTCCTTTTCATCTGTAATGTTAGTGTTTCTGAGCAGCATATCAGGAAGTACTGCCAGGTTTATGTTTAACTGATGCTTGGGGCTACAGATCTCATTGTCTCTCTGGTATTTGGTGGCAATGAAAGGCCTGCATATCCTTCCTCTGTGTTTTTGTAAAGAGCACAGGCCCAGATGGCCAAAGTTCTGGGTGATTGTGAACATTATGGAAATTATTAAATAGTATCAACATTATATCCAATGCATGTGTACGATATTGTCCAGTAGTGGCTGGGGATTTTGTTTAGTGCAGGTGTATTAATCGTTGCCACAAATATGCGGTAGCATCTGACCCTAGTAAGGGAGCCTAAACCAACCGAGGTTTACACGAGAGGGATTGTCCCTCTGAGAACGTGGTTAAAATAATGAGTTAAAATGGTGTATTTTGTAGCAAACATCCCGGGTAAAAATCTACACAATATGCAATCAGTTTGGTAGGGTAGTTCATGAAAAATGCCAATAGATGTAAGTCACAGACAGTGCACAGGACCCCAAATGTATACAGTATAAAAAACGTTTTCATACGGATGTGCCCATACATTTAATTGCTGGCTACACCAATGCACGCCAGTGTTCCCATATAAGAACATACATTTGTTTTGTGGATAATGCCAGTAAAGATACTATAAGAAAACATGAATTTGCTGTCCACAATATATGTCACTATCCCATGTAAGAACATACATCTGTTGGCTTTGACAGTAAAAATACCATGCCAAAATAGGTCCAGACTGGAGACCATTATGGTGATTGTAGGAGATTTTGTTTTATTGGGGTAAATTTGGGATTTTGGCAGTATTTTCTTATCGTATAAATATTGGCAGTAATTTGGCAGTAAATTAGTCTTACATTTAGAGCGCGTTTGGTATCACACTATTTTAGTGACCATACTTGCTAGCTTGTATTGGTGGTAATTTTAGTGGTATCTTGTTTTGCAGTATTTTATTCCTGTGGTATAGTGGTGAGCATGGTTTCGTTGTTATACTATAACCCCATCATAAAACAAACCTTTCCTTTCTATTAGAATACCTTCTAGTTATCTGTAGAGAGTCCCAGATTTATGCACTTCAGTGAACCCAATGAGTTTATTCAATGTGCCACCTATAGTTTGTGGCTGGCAATACTGGCTTATGTACATCCAGTAATCTATGTGCCATTAGGCATTACTAGTTTATGTACATCCAGTAATCTATGTATCAGATTAGACACCTTCCCATCAGCATGCAAGGAAGGGTTCACTCATTACATAGCACACACATCCTTTACCTTGTAGATATTTAGTACTGACTTTCTCTTATTTGCTATTTCAATTACAGTGGTAAATTACTAAATGCACTACTGCACTGATATAAACCTCCCCTTTTTATGTATCTCATGTAAATAATTCACAGATGCATGAATGACACAAAAATCCCAATTGTTTTTACATATGCGTTTTGTATTGCATCTCATTTACAAGTCACCAAATCTTACCATGTTATTTACAGCATCATCTGCAATATAAAAGAACAAACAGAACAAGCAGATATTTGTAAACAAGGATTAATGTTCCCACATTTAGAAAATAGAGAAAAATAAACATGCAATGATTTCCTAACTTTTCTGCACTGCAATAAATCTTAGTCACACATGCAGTATTTTATCTGGTCCTCACTTAGCACTTATTTTACCAAGGCTGGTAATTCTTTGAAGTCCCTGCACAAACTCGCTGTGTTCGCAGATGCAATGTCAGCACGAAACTCTTCCGTAAACTTGTGTGGGGAAGCACCAACTGATTATATTCACTCAGCGCTCTACCCCCTGGAAACTCTGTCTGTCTTTTTCCTCAGCCCAGCATGTGCTCTTCATTTCTATTTCTCAAGAAAACTTTTGCCCGTCCCTTTATTGACGTGGCTTGTCTGCCTACATTTTCTACCAATCAGGATAAAAAAAATGTGCCCTGTGCCAGCCTTCGTTTTCAAAACAATGAAAGCTTCATGATTATAGTAACAGTTTTGTTTTGCTTCCTGCATCTGCTCTCCACAAGCTGAATAAAATGCTAGTGTGCATTTATAATGAATCTCAGCAGTGCCACCAAAACATGGATTTCACCTAATTTTGCATAGAAGACTACATTCTCATGTTAAAATTTAGCATTCAGTAGTTATGTTAATAATGTTAGTCGGTTATGTATTCTAATGTAGTATTCATACATGAAGCATCCAAAATACATGGTGCATCTCATTATTTGAACCTGACAGCACACTAAGTTGTTCTATGTGTGCTCTAAATATCTGCAGTTTCAAATTCCACCCGGCTGTGTTATAAATCCTGTACTTTGCATGCTCCAATAATGCTATGTATTATCCTGGCAAAAAAAATGCTATATTACATACTGGCAACATGCTATACATGCTGGCAAAAATGCTATACATGTCCTTACATACTCTCCTTTTTCTGACAATTCTGGCTAACCAAACCCACAATTGGAGGAAATCCAAATTGTTCTTCTTTCTTTTTCCATTATATCACAATTAAAATAAAGCAACTCAAACGTAAAACAGGTCCCAAATGGGCTCATAAGTCCTCATAAGTCCTCATAGAAATATATTACACGTTTCTTTTCAACCGAAGTGTCCATGTATATTCAAATGTCTTTATATAGTTGTGAAATCAACATTTTAGCTATAACAACAAAATAATAAAATAAAACAAATAAATAAAAAAATAACTAACATAACTAATCAAAACAATTAAATAAAATATTAAAATTGTGAGTCTCCATCGCCCTCATTTCCAGTCACATAGGATGATATTATGCTCCACCCACAACGCTGCAGAATTAAGTTCAATTATTACTGTTCCATTAATGACGTTCACTATCTTTATGACTGCACCTCTGAGATGTCCTGGTCATCAACTTTTCATCATCTGGTTCATTCAGTGAAACTCTTTCATCCTGGCGCTCTTGGGTGCTTTTCCATAGAAATTGTCTCTCTAGGCATCCCTGTCGCTCTGTCTTCACCTTTATACTTCCGTCCGGAGCCTTTATTTGAGCTTCATCCCGTAGACTCCATGACTCCAGCACATGTTAAAGAGAAAATAACAATATTTACATTTCACATTATCATACTTCAAATAATTTTCATGCAGAACATTTTAGCACATTATACCATTGTAAGTTAACCTGATTCAGCACCTTCTATCAATTTTTATTACCGCACCTTTCTCAGGTGTGGTATTTTCATCTGCATTTATCTCCACAGTAAACATTATATATATATTTTTTGGCGTGGGACACTATGAAAATAGTCACTGCATCTTTCTCTCCATGTACTCAGGGCACTTAAGCTGTCTATACTTGCTCAAGTATCCTGATTTCATGTTTAGGGTGACAGGGCTTAATTTGGTTAACATGAACAAATTGTTCTGTCACCATTTCCCCCTCTGTCTTTAATATCCTATAAACTACTGGGGACACCTTATCCACAATCTGAAATGGCCCTTGCTAGGACGCAAGAAATTTTGAATTTTTATGTTTACCTTTTCCAAAATTAAATTTATATACCTGATCCCATACATTATACTCTTTCACAGAGTTTTTTTTTAATCATAATATGACTTTGCACTGTCAGCAGCTCTTTCCAACATTTTCTGCACAAATGCAAATGCATGTTGTAAATGCTTCCTCAGTTCTTCCACATATTTGTGAACTGTAGATGCACTCACAAGTGTCTGCTCATGTGTCCTGTATAATAAATGTTGTGGCAGTACCATCTTCTTTCCTGTTAACACCTCATGAGGACTGATACCTGTCGCTTTGGCAGGAGTCGATCTGATTGCCATCAATACCAGAGGTAATCATAAACCCAACTGGAACCTGCCTCCACTACAAACTTTAATATCTCCACAATAGACCTGTTGCAATGTTTAACATTTCCAGAAGAGGTGGGCCGGTACGCAATTTGCAGTCTCCTTTTCACCCCCAATATCTGCCACACCTTACTCATTAAGGTGCTTGTGAAATGACTTCCTCTGTCTGACTCTATTCTTTGTGGTAATCCAAATCTTGAAAATATATGATTTACCAGTAATGTAGCTGCTGTTTGTGCACTACAATCTGGTGCAGGGATACACTCTATCCATTTCGACATCAAACAAACCATGGTCAAAAGATAATGGTTTCCCCTACTCGACCTTTTTACAGGCCCTACATAGTCAATTTGCAAATCTGACCATGGAAGAGTTAAGCCTGTTTTCATCAGTGGAGCTCTATGCATTGGTGAAGCGGGTTTAAATTGGGCACATACCAGGCACCCCCTAGTGTATCATTCCACATCTTGGGACATATGTGGCCAGTGAGCATAATCTTTCAGTGTCTCTAAAGTCTTTTGTGAACCTCTGTGTCCTGCAGTTATTGCATCATGTGCATGGTGTAACATTAGCCCTCTGAATAAAAGTGGTACCACACACTGTATCTGTCCTGTTACGGATTCCCTGATCATAAGTCCATCCTGAAGTCTAATCAGTTTTTTATTCTTTAATAACACCCTCAACTCTTCTTTTCCTGTACAAACATTTTCAGTCAAAGGATTTTGTTCGGGGTCCATCATATGATTATAATAGATCCCCAATATTGGATCATCTTTTTGCGCCTTAATCAGATCTTGATCTGGTGTATCACAACTCCATTGCACTACTGGTTGTTCTACTTCTTTTGGAGCCTTAGAGCGCGTAACTGCATCTATTTGTATTTCACCAATTAAGTGTTCAATGGGTAACAACTCTCCCATAACAGCTCCAACCTTAGCCAATTGATCTGCTTGATCATTTCCCTCCTTATCTTCTCCTGAAGTTTTCAAATGTCCACGAATTTTCCTCCAGTATACTGTTAAATCATTTTCTGACACTAATTTGTTTATAGCTTGTATCATTTTTCCATGCTTTAGGGGCTTTTTATTATATGTGATCATGCCTCTTGCTTTCCAGCCAGGAAAATATTCTACAAAGCTATTTTGTGCATGATCAGAATCAGTCACCGGGACAATTTCACTGAATTTATTATCAACTGCAGTAGTAATTGTAATTGCTCTATAAATGGTGGGCCAACTCTGCTACCTGGCTACTCCTAGCCCCAAATCTCATCCCTATACTAGGAATTTCCTCACATTTCAACCAGACATTTCCTATCCCTGATACCAACTATTTATTGCTGTCATTTTTAATGTGAAAGGCACATCCATCAACATATACAGTTGGTAAATTCTTACATGTATTTTCATCGAATGCTTTGTGTGGTGACTGTTCAAACTCCTGCAAACTAGACTCCACCTCTACTTCGTCTGATACACATTCAGCTGCACAGTCATGTAAATCTGCGAATCCTTGTGCACTCGGCTCTTTCTATTCTGGCCATATCTGACTTCTACAGGAAAGCCTTGCAATGCCAATGTCCATGAAGTAATTGTGGACTGTGCTAGATTGCCTGACCTAATCCTTTTACTCTGTAAAAACTGCAATGGTTGATTGTCTCAATGATTACTTTCTCCCCCTGAACAATGGGATGAAAATGTTGCAACACCCTCACATTCACTGAATATAATTTCAACTCGAGAAAATGCATTACTTGCATAAGCAATAGTTTGTGGTTCAAATCATGTTTTTGAGATAACACTGCTGACATACAATGTTCAGTGAAAAATATTTCTATAAAGAAATCTCTGTTTTTTATGGGATACCTAAGTATGGTGCCTTTATGAGACATTCCTTCAATTTAGCAACTGCCTCAGATTGCTCCTTTTCCCATTTCCAGGGCTTATTCAGCTTCAATAGTTTAGTCAATGGTTTAGCAATTTCAGCATACTTTTCAATAAATTACCTGTTATATCCCGTCACTCCTAATAAACTTTTTAAACCTTTCACATTTCCAGGATCTTTCAATATCTGTATGGCCTCCACCTTTTTCTTTTGTGGATTTAGCCCATGTTCAGTTACCTCATGTCCTAGGAAGTTCACCTTTTTCTTGCACCATTGGGCCGTCTGTAAAGATACTTTGGCACCTGCTTTTTGCAATTGGTCAAGTACATTTCATCAAAATGACTTATCAAGTTTTCATTTTTTATTAGGACATCATCTACATAAACTATAGTCTCTCTTTCAGCTGCATCTGGCATAGCCTTTCTCAAAAATATGCCAAATTCGCTCCCACTATTGACATACCCGAATGGTGTTCTAGCCCAAGCGTATTGCGTTTTATCAAATGAAAATGCAAATAAATCCTGAATGTCCTCTACCAGTGGCACGCACCAATATCCAGATGTAAGATCTAATGTGGCAAACACCTTTGACCTATGCACTTGGGCAAGGCCTTCATCAATGAATGGCAGTGGCCATCTAGACACTGGCACTCTTTTATTTAATTCCCTCAGGTCTGCACACAGACGCCAATGACCATTTGGCTTTAATACACCCGAAATAGGAGTGTTAGAGGTACTATGAATGGGTCTGATAATTCCCCTAGATTACAAATTCTTAATTATCTCTGCCAATGACTCTAAGCATGCCAGTGGCAATCAATATTGGCGCACAAATACTGGATTTATACCACACCCCTCTGGGAATGTGTCAACATGTAAATTAGGCCGCAATCATATGCATCTTTCGCAAATACTTCTTTAAATTCCATAAATATTTTTCTCAACTCATTTTTATCCTCTTTGCTATCACATGGATCTGCTAACAAAATCTGCTCCTCAACCATTTTTCAAAATTCTGGGAACTCCTCCAGTGGGGGAACCTCTGTGCTCTCTTCTAACTGTGTGGCTGTATCTCTTTACAAAGCTGCCACTTTTAAATATTTTGACATATCAGCTTCCATTTCAATGTGCTGATTTTCTGTTTCATTTTCATTTAAGTCAAATACTATACAATTCTCTTGGTGACAGCACACTGTCTCATTGCAACCATAGGGGTACACAGATTCAATTTTAAAAATCCCTTTGGGTTGAGAATCCAGATATTCTGGCAACACGCCCTGTGCATCTACATATCTCTCAGGGATATTTCCAATCACTATGTTATTGAAATCTGCAGTATAATGTGATTTTTGTATAGCCATTCCTAATAAAGAATTCTCTTCTAAAAGACTATCCTGACATCCTTTATTATCCACCATGATCTTAACAGATCCCTCCCCAAAATCTACCAATGGGTAGATTTTGGACGCTAATAAAATAAAGGCAGGGAGAATAAGTACTCAAAAGGAGGGTACAGATTAGTCACCTGAAGAGTTCTTTGAGCCACAGATTTTTGAGGAAGTTAAAAAGACTGGCATTATGCAAAATTAGATTAGGGCAATCTGTCTTTTTATCATTGCAGATATCATGAATATTTAGTCACTTATTATCCGAAGCCGCCCGGTCACTACTATGGCTTTCTGCCCCCTCCTTTGATGACTGTGTTTGGGCCCTACAGACCTTTCCTATTTGTTCAGCCAACATTTTCACTTGGGCCTCAAGACACTGGAATCTTTCCATCTCTCTAGAATCTTCTATCTGCGGCCTATGCCGATATTGGTTGTTTTCCCCCTTGTTGAATCTATTCTGATATCTCTCAGGAGAGTGATTCCTACTGGGGTTGTTTCTGAACTCTTGATTCATGTGAGGCGGGGAGCAGGGTGTACCTATCCTTTGGTTGTAGTCCCCTGGTGGTGGTGATTGATTGTATTGACATGGGGTATAATTCATACTCTGCCTCATGTCCTGTCTCTCATTTTGTGAGTATTGTCCCCTATGCTGATTCCCATTTTCAGTAAATCGATCCACATAGTGGGGTCTGTCCTGATTACCATATATCATGTTGTTGGGGTCAAATCTGCTCTGTGTCCCCAATGTCTGGTAGGGACCATTATTTCTTTGGTCTTGATTTTTTCTTTGATTATTGTTCATACCTGACATATCAGGCCAATATCCTGCCCAGGGCCTGACTCCTAAGTACCTAGGGCTAATGTAGCTCTCCCTAGAGATCTTACTAGGATCATGTGACTGAAACTTCGGTGCAGAGAGCGGCAACCTCTGTTGATTACCCCTCTGTGCTGGTGTCACATTATTTTTGCCTAGACTTTGAGTGGACTTAAGTGACATTTTAGCTGACCTGATCTCCACTACCGTTGCCGAGGATTCTTTAGATTTTGATCTGGTATCTTTCATTTTCATCTACACTGACAGTATAGCACTTCATATAGCTTTGTACTTTGGTGCAAAATCCACTCAAAGGACTTGTCACAATCAAATTCGCAGATTAACTGTGATATAATATCGTTCTGCAACCCATAGAAATAGGCAGTCTTAAACTCATTGGAATTGGGATCAATAGATACATCAAAATGTGAAAAAGCTCTCTTAAGTCTTGCCAAAATTGGTGAGGGGATGTGTTTGGCCCAGCTTTAATCATGTGTGCAACTTTCTTTGCCTCCTGTATTGACTGGAATTGAGAAAAATGACGTCTAATCTCTTTTTCAAACTCTGCCCACGTTCTGTTCTGCTGTTCATTTAATCCTCTAATGATGCTGGCTGTGGGAGCGTCCAGAGTTAAGTGAAAGTATTGTCTCTATTGTTCCTTAGGTATCTGGAGGGCTTTACATATATTGTGCACCGCTTCTAAGTGGTCCTCTATACAGCACTCCCTTCCACTTTGAATGGTTTGATCAGGGCCTTGATTGATTTCATTATTTTGATAGGGCTACTTGGTGCTATGCTTGGGATTGCACTACTTTGTGATTCAACCCTTGTTGCAGGCGTATGGGATTGGTGGCGGCCCCCAATGGGTGTGTCAAACCCCCCAAGGGCGCTAAATCCCAGTTCAGACACCGGCACAGCTACTGGGGCACTATCTCTCCGTGTAGAAATAGAATTCACCTCAATTCCATTGAATGTGGTGTCCTGTCATTTGTACTGGGACCTGTAAGTGCATATTTGCTGTTCCAAATCCATGCACTTTTTAAGGAGCCCATCTGCCTCCTTACCAGTGGCGGCTGGTGAGTTTTAAAGCTGGTGGGGCGTAAATTTCCCAGGGCGAATTTAGTAGCGAGAGCGCGCAGCGCGCAAGCCCACCCCCCACAAGGAGGGGTTCTCCCACCACGAAATTTTTGGAAAAATGGCCTACAAAATGTTCAATTTACTGTCCAAAAAACCCACTGAAATATGAAAAAAGCATTCGCTTTTACATATTAATGGTGGTACACTATTCTTACGTGTGCAAGTGTGATGGTGTATTTTACAGCAGCTTGTATTGAGAATAACTGGTACTATGGTGTAATGCATAACTTTTGCTGGCTGCTGGGATTATTATTACCTATTTTATGTGTATCAAGAAGCAAATGTAGTATTCCGACGAATATCTAACAGTGTGTCAATCATTCGGCTGAAGCCAAACAAAGCCGAATGCTTGCTTCATTTATTAAATCCATGTTTAAAATTGAAATGTCACACTTCCTTAATAAAAAACACTGTTTTATTAAATGTGTTCCTATGATTTACATTTCTTTACATTTTCATCAAACTATCATCCTGATTTAAAGCAAATAAGCGATAGATGAAAATACTAACATACACACCGGGTCCACCTGTCTAAAAGCATGTTCATGTGCAAACCCAGTGCTATTTAAAGTAGCAGGCTTCACAGACGCAAATTGCCAGATTGTAATAAACAGCACAGGCATTGGTATTTTCAATTGCCCTTGAGTATTACACACATACCAATTGCGGCAAAATGAGTTTCCCTCCTTCCTTTCAGCTCACATGACAGTACAAATGGTTTCTCTGGGTGCCCTGTTGGTAAGAACTAGCCGTTTCGTTTCATGGCTATCAGGCCAGTTAAGTTCTGAAAATGATGGGTCTTGAACAGCAGAGTTTGAGCACATATTGAGCACTCTCAGTGGATACGATCATACGAGCAATATGATTTTAAATGGTTAGTGTCCATTCACCTCCAAATAATAATAACAAAATAAAAAGCCCGGCCACGTGGATTTGTGTACAACCACAACACCCTGCCGTATCTTAAGATTTCAGTGAATGCTGTTTCAGCAGCCGTACCCCAGCGACATGCGCATGGGTTTACGGAGTAGCACACTCACCCTTGCCCTCTGTTCATTATAATATTTTTGGGAATTTATAAACACATGATTTTGCTGGGATCCCAGTGTCTGTTGCAGGTGGGCCCAGGCCTTGCTTTAACTACCACCGCTAAGCAGTAGTTTTCACCCCACTGCTTGAAGGTTAACTTGTAATTAGCCCACTTCTCAAGTCGGTTGAGAGTTTATGCAGAAATACTGCTGCTACTTGGTGAACGTACCCTGTTTAATGATTAGCCGCTCCCCGTCACATGCAGGTGAACTTAGTAGTTGGAGCGAGTGGAGGGGTTTGTAATCAGGTTGGTTTGATTGAACAATCGCTATGACTGTTTTCTGTCCCATAATGTGCTGGTCACGTTTTTAAGAGCAGATCGCCATCACGCTCTTTGCCAGGAGTTTTTTTTTACCCCATTTCAAATCCAACGCATGATGTGGTATGTGCGCTAGTAGGTTAAGCCAGCAATTGTACTGCACCAACAACAACACTCGACTTGCACAGAGTGCAAGCAGGCCAAATCAGTGAATTCCAGTATCAGGCAAAGCGAACAACTTGATGGAAAATGTCTCAAAATGACTCAACAGCCCATCCACACGCCTCCTGTCAGATCCTGCCTATTGCCTTTTCACAAGTTACCTGTGAATCACAAGCTCCTGGAGCACCGGTCTGGCTGCAGCCCCCACCCCTGCTTGTGACATCTACAGGCTCGGCATGCCGCTGAAAGAGCTACAGTCGCACATTGACTCCGTGCCTTCACAGAAATCTCGAGGCGGCGAGTGCGCGCGAACAATCGCACAGCTGCAATATGCCTTCGCTTGAAGCCTGGCCATAGCGCTAAGAGGTGAGCGGAAGGAAGGAAGCGGCGCTGTATGCATCTGTAACTCTGCATCAGGTCTGAGTGTACACACGCACACATTCACACATCACGGTGCCAGTTAAGCTCTCCCAATACATTGTGCCAAATTCTTGCCCATTGCACACACAGTTGTCATCACTAGACTGACTAGAGTCATAACTTGCAATTCAGAGAACCTGGGTTACACGTGACATAACCAAGAAGCCCCTTTTAACTGTCAAACACTTGTACTTGTAGCCAAATTATTATTTTATTTTATTTTCTTTTTTTCTTTTTTCTACACTGTTTGTGTGGGACTGGATGCAGGATTGTGGGAATCAGTTTCCACTGGAAACTGATTCCCGCAATCCCACTGCAGAAGCCCGGAATAGTTGGGCATGTGCCTCATTAAAGCCCTGCCCGCTCTCTGTTGCCTCACCTGAGGCAGCAGCAGCCCAGGGCTCTACTTGTGCCATTTTATATTTTCGGCATTTTTTATCGAAAAATGCCGAAAATATAAAACGGCACATTGGATGTTGAAGATTCTACACGGGCACTGCCCGGCAGCAGCAGCACGCCTGCCTGGGCCTTGCCTTGCTGTCTGTGGCCCAAGGCCCTAGGGCCTTGATCCATGGACCGGGGGTAAAGAACGGCCCAGGCCATGCGGCCCCTGCCTTGACCCCTGCCTTGGGGGTAGGAGGGCCCGGGCCCGCTACCACCAAGGCCCGGCCCGGTCACAGTTAGTCAGCAACACTGAAAGCCGTAGGCCCTGGCCTACACGTCTTTCAGTGTTGCTGACTGTGGCCGTGGACCACGTCCCCGACCCTGGGCCCAAAAGAAAACAGAACAACATCTGGGACGGGACCACCTGGTACTTACCCACCGGCAACTCGTCGTGTCGTGGTCCAGGCCGTCTCTGGTGGTCTTCAGGGGTTGGGGGCAGCTGACCTCGCGTCGTCACTCGTCCGACTCCAAAGAATCCAGGGGAGAGTGTGAAGGTGGCGCAGGCGCACCCACCCACCCTGCACCAGCACGAGATCTGCATAGATACAGTAATGTCATTGGCTGTTTGACAGCCAATGTAAGGGTTGTCATTGGCTGGCAAACAGCCAATGACATTACTGTGTCCATGCAGGGGAGGGACTGACCTAGTGCGCTGTTTGCGCACATTTTAGACTGGCAGGGCCACCCCTGAAGCGCCCCACCAGCCTTCTAATTAAAGGGGCTTACGAAGAGTGCGTGGAGCTACGAGCTCCACGCACTCTACTATTGAAGAAATTAGAGTAAAACGGGACGCGCCCCGCTGTGAAAGCAGCCGGGCCCGGCCCTTAGGTGTTGCCTTGCCACAAAGCCCCCACGCTGTTGGCAAAGGAAATGCAAGCTAAAAAAGAGATTCAATCAAAGAGGTTCTCTGATTGAATCTCTTTTAGCTTCCTCTTTCTTTTCTCTTTCTTTTCTGGGGGGGCGGCGCCCGGCTGCCCTATAATAGCAGTCACCACTGCTCCTTACGCAAGTAATTGTTTTCCTCACCTATCTTGGTAATCACATTTTGCATATCGCTCATTTGCATTTGGCATTCATTCAACTCTTTGTCTAGTCTGTCTCTTTCTTGAAACATTTTAACTATCTCTTGTTCAGCATTTTGAAGATCACGTTCCTTCTCGAAATGTTCTTTTTGTAAAATGTGCTTTTTCAAAATAACCTTGTCTTTATCTTGTCTAATATGATCTACCAATCCTTTCAAGTGTTTTAATTCTTGCTCACTATCATCAAACTGTTTCTTCCTTTGGGACAATTGTTTGTCAATTTCTTTACACTTTGACTGCATGTCCTTTTGACATACCTCCAGTTCTGCTCCTAACTTTTGCTCCTGTTCACTAGCTCAATCTAGTTAAATTTTTAATCTGCTAATCAGCCTGGCATAATTTTATTGCATTTGCAGAGACCTATTTAAAATGAACAATGTCCTGGCACATAGCCATACCATACAATCTTTCTCTGCATGTTTATCAGCAGCATTTAATGATCTCAAAAGACAGACCTGAATTATGCTACCTTCTGCAAAAATGTTGTCCAATGGTTCTTTCTTCACTTCCCCATAGATACGGTCATGCCACTGTGTGGCATTATTTGAGGCCCATGTCCCATGTGCATATAATTTTGCCTCCAGATATTGTTCCAACTCTGGGAATGTGGCCTCCATTTTAGACATTCTGAGATTTACTTCCAGTGTCACACTGGTCTCATAAAATGGGTTCCCTTTAAAGCACGTATGGTGGTGTGGAATACACTTGCCACGCCGAGTAGATGCCCTACAGTCATTTTCCCGGCCAACGCACCATTATTTGTAGGAGATTTTGTTTTATTGGGGTAAATTTCGGATTTGGTGGTATTTTCTTACTGTAAAAATATTGGCGGTAATTTGGCAGTAAATAAGTCTTACATTTAGGGCCTGATCACGACTTTGGCGGTAACCCTTAAATTTGGTGGTAGCGCTATTACCGTCAGATTTAACGGTCTGCCAAATCAGGGCTTCGGTGAATTTCGCCCCAGCTCTGAGCTGGGGGGAAATCCGCCGAAAATTCACGCTATTACTGCCGTCGGGAAATCCACCGGCAGTAAGAGCGCGAAAATTCCCCATTGAGCCCAATGGGGAATGGGGCATTCCCGAATGGGCTCAATGGGGAATGGGAATTAACATTACCGCCGAACTCGTGATCCGGTGCTATTAGCACCAGGGAGTTCGGCGGTAGGGCTAATACCGCCGGTGGTAATACCGCTGGCGTTACAGCCAAAGTCACGTTCAGGCCCTTAGAGTGGTTTTGGTATCACACTATTTTAGTGACCATACCTTGTTAGCTTGTATTGGTGGTAATTTTAGTGGTATCTTGTTTCGCAGTATTTTATTCCTGTGGTATAGTAGTAAGCATGGTTTCTTTTTTATACTATAAGCCCATCATAAAACAAACCTTTCCTTTCTATTAGAATACCTTCTAGTTGTCTGTAGAGAGTCCCAGATTTATGCACTTCAGTGAACCCAATGAGTTTATTCAATGTGCCACCTATAGTTTGTGGCTGGCATTACTGGCTTATGTACATCCAGTAATCTATGTGCCATTAGGCATTGCTAGTTTATGTACATCCAGTAATCTATGTATCAGATTAGACACCTTCCCATCAGCATGCAAGGAAGGGTTCACTCATTACATAGCACACACATCCTTTACCTTGTAGATATTTAGTACTGACTTTCTCTTATTTGCTATTTCAATTACAGTGGTAAATTAGTAAATGCATTACTGCACTGATATAAACCGCCCCTTTGTACTTCGCTTATGTAAATAATTCACAGATGCATGAATGTCACAAAAATCCCAATTGTTTTTATATATGCGTTTTGTATTGCATCTCATTTACAAGTCACCAAATCTTAACATGTTATTTACAGCATCATCTGCAATATAAAAGAACAAACAGAACAAGCAGGTATTTTTTAAACATGGATTAATGTTCCCACATTTTGAAAATAGAGAAAAATAAACATGCAATGAAACATGAATTTGCTGTCCACAATATATGCCACTATCAATTGTTAGAACATACATCTGTTGGCTTTGACAGTAAAAATACCATGCCACATTAGGAAAATAGGTCCAGACTGAAGGCCGTTATGGTGATGTAACAACACTCAGCATGTTGGTTTTACCCTGGTTGCCCAGTAGAAAATGTAATTCCACTCTAAGAAAACATATCAAGACTTACTGCACCAATATTATTTTGACGCACCATAGAAATTGCCATGCCAAAGTTAGAAATATGTCCAGTCTGGTTGTACCAATGTGTGACAGTCTGACCACGTAAGAACACTCATCACGACAGCTTTACCCTCGATGTCAGTTAAAAAATGGCATACAAGAGAAACAATATTTCCAGACAGGCTACAACAATGTAGACCAGTCTAGTCATGTAATAACACTCATCATGTTTGCTTTACCCTTGATGCCCAGTAAGAAAGTCATGTCACAGCAAGAAGCAAAACACCACCAGCTTTGCATGGTCCAATGGATACAGGCACTGTATAAGAATTGGGAATACACTTTTCACGGTATAGTTTAAAACCAGATCATCAGTGCTTCCCAGCTCCTGATGGAGCACTTAGGGGCTTGTGTTCCATACAAATATAATTTGGTGGCAGACATCTGTTACACTTACACTGTAACATAAGCAGGTCTGCACCACTAACTTTTTGTCATTTGCACTGCGGGGTGCAAATGTAAAGGACAAAAGGTGGCAAACAATTGTGCATGTCACCTTTTTATATTCGCATTTACACTCCGCAGTGCAAAGTGAGTAAATGCTGCCTGGCATGCTGGAATGCCAGGTAGCGTTTCCTTGTCATTGTGAGCATGGCAAGCAGTGCTCACAATTACAATTAATCCCTGCCCGACATGAGCATTTTGAGCAGGGTTTAATTCAAATTGTGAACATTGTTCATCGAGCATACATGGTAAATAGTGGTCACAAATACAATTAAACTGTGCCCGACATGCAAGCATGTCATGGAGGGTTTAAATATAATGGTACATATTGGAGCATATACAATCGATCCCTATGGGGTCTGCTTGCTTTATGCTGTTGCATAAAGCAGGCGGATACCATATAGATCTCCAGCATTTATGCTGGCATGAAAATCAATGCCAGTGCAGATGCTGGAACATTTGTATGACAGAGCAGAAGGGAGCAGCAGAAATGCAACTTGCATTCCACCCCTCCCCTCTGCCGTACAAATGTTTGAAAATAAGCTGTGGCATGGATGCAAGGCTTTAAAGCCTTACTCAGCACTTGTATGCCTTGAATTCACACGTAAGTAAACAACTATGGAACAACAGGGTGTTCAATTCTACAACAGTAGAATTCCACACCAGAACATAACCTATATTACAACATCATGCTTCTCACACCTGCGATTATCGCAGTGATGAGCCTAAGTGTTAGGCACATCTGTTGTTTCTTTGCCTTCGCGTTGAGGGTTGTGTGGGGGGGGGCATGAGGGCCAGATTTGGCCCCACGTCTACAGAGTCATTATGATATACATTACTCTTTATATAATAAATGTTCCAATAACAAAAGGTTTGTATTTTTGTCAACTGTGTTGCTGTGTGCTCCTTTTTGTTGAGTCCTTTATTCTGCATTAGTACCCAGGGAGGAGCGCCAGCCAATCAGGTGGCCAGGAAATTGTGCTTTAACATATGGTAAAGCCCATGTTCTCTTCATTCACATTACGGATCAGTGGAACATGTGCTTCTTAGAGTTTCCACTGGGCTGGCTTGGCTCTTCCTGTTGCCCATTATGGATGTGCCACCCCTGATAATGTCATATTTGTTAGAAGAGTAACCTTGAGTAAAAGCTCATACCCACATACAAGAACAAACACCTCATATGTTTTGTTAGCATATTTCATTTTTATATTCATAGGTATACATTTCTGACCTCAGAATGATATTTTAATTCTTTAATTTTCTAGGCTCTTCTTTCTTTATAAACAATAGACAACTGTACCGTGTGTACATCCCCTCTGTTTGTATCTATAACCCATCTTCTCTGAATTCTCAATAAAAAAAAATGCATGAAAATATTAGAAGCAATTTTATGTTTAAATGCTTAGTATCGTCGACTGTCATTTCTTATATGGTTAATGGTACTGTCACGTTTGATTTTTTATTGCTCCCAGAATTAATTCTGGAAAATTCGCACTTTTTAAGAACACTTTAAGAGAAGTTAAAATGTCATATATGCTTTGAAATTTGTAAAGTGCTTCACTTGCATTGTTATGTTTTGTTATCTTAATGTGAATATTAACAACATCAGCTCATATGAGGAAACTTGCTTTTATCAGAAGCAAGGCATATTCTTGCACTCTGAAAGATTAAGGGCCCTATTCATGGAACTTTTAGCGCAGTGGAACTTCACTCTGCACTGCAAAAATACACTTTGCACCGCTCTGTGAATCAGGGTGTTTGTTGGCTGTGCAAAGATACTTTGCACTGCGCTAAAAGTTCCATGAATCCGGCCGTAAATGTTAAAAACTTAAAGGTTGCATCTTTCACATCTATACTTTCAGTTGATTTACTCTCATAATGAACAGCAACTTTTCAGTCTTGTTACATGTATTATTCAGGAACAGTACATGTCGGCACAATGTATTCAAACTGACTGCAGCTTGCATTTAAGTAACAACTAAATCAATAGGTTGGCATCAGAAATCTTGTATCTCTAAATATATTTTACTTTGAAAAAGCTGAAAGGTTGTATTTGTTCTTCAGGGAATTCAGTATAGCTGCTTCAAATACGGATTTGCCGTTGATTAATCTTTTCAAAGTTAAATACCTCATTCTTGGGAAATACCCTTTTAAATATGTATCCCACTTCATAAAAAAATAATGTCAGAGCTTTTTGTGTACTCTGTTTATAAAAATGTCCATTTAAATAAGTGTACATGAAGTGTACATGCTTTCTGACAGCGTCATTGTACAGTGCATACAAAATATTCTCTGGGTGAATTGGTGTATCTCACATTCTAGACACAATCTAGAAGAAGAAGCCACTGTTCTCAGCAGCAGTGGAAGAGAAGACAGACAAATAGCTGTTAAGTAAGGACTGTGGAGGCTGTGGTGGACCCTTGAAGATAAGGACCGTTACAGGGATGGTGATTAGAGTGGGTGAGGGCAGAGCAAGGCATGGTTCAGTATTCAGAAAATGGTGGCTTGTGAGAGAGGAACGAATGTCCTGCAGAGAACATGGGCTTTACCATATGTTAAAGCACAATTTCCTGGCCACCTGATTGGCTGGCGCTCCTCCCTGGGTACTAATGCAGAATAAAGGACTCAACAAAAAGGACCACACAGCAACACAGTTGACAAAAATACAAACCTTTTGTTATTGGAACATTTATTATATAAAGAGTAATGTATATCATAATGACTCTGTAGACGTGGGGCCAAATCTGGCCCTCATGCCACCCCCCCACACAACCCTCAACACGAAGGCAAAGAAACAACAGATGTGCCTAACACTTAGGCTCATCACTGCGATAATCTATGTATCGCAGGTGTGAGAAGCATGATGTTGTAATATAGGTTATGTTCTGGTGTGGAATTCTACTGCTGTAGAATTGAACACCCTGTTGTTCCATAGTTGTTTACTTACATGTGGGGATTCTGGGGAAGAGCAGTTGGAGAGTAGAGTAAGGAAGGTGGAGTCCGCTGGGCTCAGGTTGATCCAATAAAGGAATTTACACCAAATCCTCTGTGTATGCTTCGGTACAACACTGGCGACGAGGTGATCAACCTGCTAAACCCACGCGCCTGTACTGAGTGCCCATCGGTTTCCATTCCGTGTCCTTCCCAGTGTCGTGTGTCCCCGCCCCGTGGGAGTTCACCGACACTCGCCAGGCGGCATCTCCGTGTGAAACAGGAAGTGCTTCCCAGAACGGACCTTTGTTGCAGTCTCTGGGCCCTGCAGCTACGCATCTCTTCCTGGCCGTTGTTGGACTGTGTGAACTCGAGGGGTTGTGTGCTCTTCACTGGAGGCCTGCGCTCCCCTGCCCCAGGTCGAGCGCAGACCCGGCACGCTGAACCCCGCTTATCAGCCACGCACCCAACCTAATTGGGAAGGGATTGGCCCAGACATGCCCAGAGGGCAGCTTAAACCTTGCTGGGTTCTGGCAGCGTAATTTATTTCCGTACATGCAAAGGAGTTGGCCTGCGCCTCGCATGCGGATGAAGGGGGGTGTGTCTGTTCTTCAGTGTGACTGGTCCCCGGACACGCCCAGAAAGTAGTTTAACCGTTGCTGGGTTTTGGCAGCGTACTTGATTCCCACACGCTCTTGGAACGTTAACCCTTGCTGGATGTGAGCGTGTGATCTGCCGTATCTAATGCTACATGGTGAAACTTTTGACTGATATCAATCCTTATTGGTACCCTTTCCACAAGTCTATGACTGGGCCTGTGATTAGATCCCTGGAGGGATCCACTGGGATCCTCATTGAAGGTTCTGGTCCCTGTGAAGTGTTACTGTGTATAGGGCGATTTTTCTAACATCCTCAACGCACCTAGAGGAGCATTGTGTTCGTGCTCGTTGGTTCTACCTGATTTGACTTAGTCTGTCCCAGTGCCTCAAGGTGTACCTCTGAGCGGCTGGTGGAGTGAGGCTCACAGACGATGATAAGGAAGCGGCTCTGCTAAATTGCCTAGGCACTGAAGGACTCAGGATTTTCAGACACCTTCCTGAACCTGACGTACTTGCACCTCGCCCCAGGGGTGGTGAAGGGGGCGATGCTGTTCAGGATGTGTTACTGGCGTATGAAACTGCTCTCAGCAGATTGGAAGCCCATTTTGGAAAAAGAGCCAATGTGGTGCTTGAGAGGTACCACTTTTTCTCAAGGGCAGAGGGTGCTCAGGAAAGCATTGACTCCTATATAACTGCTCTTCGCACTTTGTTAGCCACCTGTAAGTTCATGGGTCTGATAGATGAATACATCCGCGATCAGGTTATGATGCGGACAAGCGATTCCAGAGTTAGAGAAAAACTGTGGATAGAAAAAGACCAACCCTTGGAGAAAGTTATACAAATATCCCGAGCCATGGAGGAGTCCAGAAAATGTGTGAGGGAAATGACAGACAATGGCAAAGTCGTGCATGTGGTGATGCCCCGGAGGAGTGAAGATTCCAGGAACAAACACAAGGATGCCAAAGGAGCGTTTGGTTCTAGAGATGTGTGCAAAAAGTGTGGTCGGCGGGGCATGTGGCCGGGTCGAAAGAATGTCCCGCTTCCAATGTATAATGTAGAAAGTGCAAAGGGAGAGGGCACTATGACCGTTTGTGCAAGAATGCCTCGCCCAATAGGGAGTCAGTGAGGATGGTTGATGCTAATTGCGACAAAGATGATGTCACCATGGTTGGTTATATAGGATGTTCCCAATCCATTGATGTGGATGTCAAGGAAGGGTTGCTGTTGAGTGTGGGTTCTGGAAGGAAAAGTGCGTGGGCCACCCTGATAGTCAATGGTTTGCCTGTGGAGTTGATGGTGGACCCTGGTTCCCCCTATACTATGATCTCTCCAGAATTATATGTGTCAAAATTCCAGAAGAGAATCACTGGTTTGTCTCCATCTGACATCAAGCCGTGCGCTTATGGCCGTGTTCCTATTAAGGTTTTGGGTTTTGAGTGGGTTACCATAGAATTTCAGGGACGCAAGACCCGCGGAAAACTCTATGTGGCCCACAAAGAGGATCCAGTTGTCGGATGGGACGAACAGGCCGCTTTAGAGATCGAAATACGCCCTGGAAAGGCTGTCCCCATGTTGAGCGTGAGAGAAGGTGATGGTAGTGGTGCTGATTTGGCCATGCCTTTGACGGCAGAACTAGAAGTTAACTTTCACACAGTTTTTACCTCCAGATTGGGCAAGTTGAAGGGTTTTGCCCACAAGATAATTCTCAAAAGGGGTGCCGTTCCCAGTGTCCATAGAGTTAGGAGGGTTCCTGTAGTGGCTCGAGATGCCTTGAAAGCAGAACTTTCTAAGCTCACCGAGGCGGGAATCATTGAGGAAGTGGAGTGTTCGGAATGGTTGGCCCCGGTGGTGTTGGCACGTAAAGCTGATGGCAATATGAGGATGTGTGTAGACCTGAGAGATCTTAACTCCAACATCTGGGGCGACAGAAATCCTTGAACATCAATGAGATGCTCTCTTTGGTTAGTGGGGCCTCGTGGTTCTCCACTTTTGACCTTTCATCTGCATACCACCAAATAGATCTACATGTTGAGTTGCGCCCTTAACTCTTTTGTCACCCCTTTTGGAGGGTTCCGTTTTTGTAGAATGTCTTTCGGATTGGCGTCCGCATCTGCCGTGTTGCAAAGTGTTATGCAGAAGCTATTCATAGGTATCCAGGGGGTGGAGTGTTTCCAAGATGACATTTTGGTTTAGGTTGAGTCTCGCGACAAACATGACAGTAGGGATGTGCGAGTGATCGAGGTTCTTAAAAAGAGTGGTCTGACGGTTAAGCTGAGCAAGTGCAAGGTAGGTGTGTCTAGTGTAACTTACCTTAGACATACGTTGGACGCCAAGGGCATACATCCCAAGGAAGATTTGGTAAGGGTTTTGCGTGAAGCCCCCTCTGCGGTCAACAAGGAACAGCTGAGGTCCTTTATGGGCTTAGTTGAGTATTATAGTCGATTTGTATCTTCTTATGCTGACAAGACTGTCGGTATGAGGGCTTTGCTCAGGAAAGGAGTTCATTTTGAGTGGTCTGATCAATGCCAGAGAGGGTTCGAAAGTTTGAAAAGGGAAGTCGATTTGGCCCCTTCTTTGGGTTCCTTCTGTCCTTCCAGGAAAACTGTTTTGACGGTTGATGCAAGTGAGTATGGTGTGGGAGCAGTGTTAAAGCAGAAGGATGGCGGTGTATTCCGTCCTGTGGCTTTTGCGTCCAGAGTCCTCAAGGATGCGGAGCAGAGGTATGCAGTGATTGAAAGGGAGGTGTTGGCGGCTGTATGGGCCTCAAAAAATGTTAGGACCTTTCTATGGGGTGTTGACTATACCATTCGCACTGACCATAAACCTTTGGTTCATGTTTTGACGACTAAGGGGTTATCACAGGCCTCATCCAGAATCATGAGATGGATGAGTGAATTTAACTTCAGGGTTGAGTATGTCCTGGGAGTGAAGAATGCTGTTGCGGATTGTCTATGGTGTTTTCTGCGTTCAGGTGGTTGTGACGAAGGTCAGGAAGTGGTGGATGATGAGCATACTTTAATAGCGTGCGTTACTCCCACAGTTGGTGAACAAATGTGGAGCGGGGAATGTTCCCGAGACCAGGCGGTGTTGACTAATATCAAGACTTCTCTCAGAAGTGGGGTTCGGAATGAGGATTTATCCAAGCTCTATGGTCATGTGTGGCAGAAATTGTCGGAGGGTCCTTGGGGTGTTGCCAGGGGTTTGGGGCTGATTCCTCCAGAGTCACTCTTGCACACGAGGGGCATCTGGGAAGGTCTATGACCAAGAGAAGGCTGAGAGAGGTGTACTGGTGGCCCAGGATGGATGATGATGTGGAAGCTGTTGTTAAGGATTGTGCGGCATGTTCGATTAGTGATAAGAGCAAATCAACCACTTCCCAACCTGTCTATCCAGTTGAAATTCCTGAGAATGTGTGGTTAAAGGTGACTGTCGATATAATGGGTCCCATGGAAGGCCTAGGTGGTGGTCTCAGATTCATTGTAGTGTTGGTGGATTATACATCTAGGTGGGTGGAGGCCACAGCTTTGTCTTCTGCGACATCAGAGAAGGTGGTGGAGTTCCTTTCCACAGTGTTTGACAGGGAAGGTATTCAAGCTGGTGTGGTTACTGACAACAGGGCACAATTTACAACTGCTTTTATGCAAGTATATTTCGATAATTTGGGAATCCGTCACCATAGAGTTGCATTGTATAATCCAGAAGCAAATGGTCTGATGGAGCGCATGAATCGTTTTGTGAAAGGGGCCATACAGTTGGCATTTGCGAATGGCCTCCTGTGGTGTAGTGTGGTTTCAGAAGCTCTTAAAGCGTACTGGTTGACCCCTTCGGCGTTCACAGTGTTATCCCCATTTGAGCTGATGCGGGGAAGGAAACCTGGCTCAGAGTCCCGGCACTGGGCGGGGGTTCTCTATCACAGGTTGATATGCAAGGGGTGTTGAGGCTGGGTGCGGCGGAAGCAATCGACTTTCTTGCACGGGCAGTTGAAGTTGGTGATCGTGTTGTGATCAAAAACCCTAGGTTTGTTGCAAAAGGGGATAGTAAGTCTATGCAACCCCGGACTGTGGTCAAAACGGGCCGTGGTTATCTGAAACTGGATGACGGAACCAGGTGGAGCCTTAGACGGGTGGTTGTGTTGGATGGGGGTTCTGTGTTCCAGGGGGAATGCAAGTCCACAGGGGCAGAAGTGGGCAGTGATTGTCCAGAGTTTGCTTCAGGTGGGAGTTTTTTTGATGGGGGGGCCTACCATGTCATCTAGTCTTTCGGTCTCTTGTGACGTGGGTGTTGGGGTACCTTTGAGTTGTCACGAGCCGGACGCGGTTCTGATGCCTGTCCAGAATGCGAGTGGCGAGGTGGAGCATGATATTTGCACTGAATTAGCCTCTAGCGGTGGTACTTCCGTTCCTGTCAAATTTAAGGCTTATCCGGTTAGGGTAAGGAAACTTCCTGCCAAATATAAGGAGTATGTGGTGGGCACCGTTGTACATTAGTTCACTCGCAGTTTTGTTTTCCTTCTGTTCCCTTCATTCCTTGGCTCATTAGTTCACTCTCATGGTGGGCACCGTTGTAGATTACTTCCCTCGCAGTTTTGTTTTCCTCCTGTTCCCTTCATTCCTTATCTCCTTTTCCTTTCCAGTATGGTAGGGTACATTGTGTTATTTGTAATGGTTGAGTGGTATGGTGTGATTGAGTAAAGGGGGGAGAAGTGTTGTAATATAGGTTATGTTCTGGTGTGGAATTCTACGGCTTAGAATTCCACACCCTGTTGTTCCATAGTTGTTTACTTACGTGTGGGGATTCCGGGGAAGAGCAGTTGGAGAGAAGACTAAGGAAGGTGGAGTCCACTGGGCTCAGGTTGATCCAATAAAGGAACTTACACCAAATCCTCCGTGTATGCTTCGTTACAACACATGACTCGCGCAGGCAGCCATCGATGATTTGGACGGCATGGAAATGACATTGATCGATCAAGTCGACTAACTGTCCGTCTCACTTGTGTCGTATTTTGAATTAGTTTGAGGACTCGAACACTGTCCTTACGACACTTGCGCGCATGCGCAAGTTTGTTAGTCTGCATTTGCTGTTCAGCGGACACCCATTTAATTCTTGGATGTGTTCAGGACGTCATCATGTGACTGCACCCACGCTGAGCGTGTGGACTAATTTGCGCAGAATGTGTGCTTCCGCAACAGTACAAAAGGAATTTATGCACACAAGACAAAATAGTGTACAGTCTAAAAATATCATTTCACATATTCCAGACAATAGCTTATCTGTGGACATGTTGTGTGAAATTTTGGGAATGCTTTTGAGGGATAACGATGGTCACGAGGTGCACCCCTCCACCCCTATAAATGGCCACACCCCCGAGCGCATCTTCATTGTCCTGGTAGCTGTAGCTGATTGAGGTGTACTTCCTTTACTGCTGTAGTGACCAGAAGGAAAGTAATTGGTATGGCATCCATGGCTGCTGTTGCTTCATTAGCCCCTGCACCACCCGCAAACCCGCCACCACCACCACCTCCCTAAGGGCCTGCAGAGAGATATACGGGTGAGGATGTAGAGATCGAGGAAGAAGAGAATGAGGTGGAGGAACTCTGCACTACAAACACTCGCCGGGAGTCGTGGGGGTGGCGGTTGTTTTCCATTTATGGGAACCTACCAAAAGCACGTGCGAACCTGTGCCAGGTGGTGCTGAATCGCGGAAGACCTGGTGCGTACAGCTTTGGTACGACAACCATGAAGCGACACCTCACTTCGTTCCACAGTGCGGACATTCGTAAGGTGGTGCCATGTGAAGAGCGTAGTTGATAGAGTTTCTCCACAGCATCCTTCATGTCTGATCCTGTCACCAAAAGAGACACTCCTGTGGGGGAGCGCCTCCCTCCAGCTGCCTCACAAGCCATTTGCGATGCTGTTGACCCTTACCTTTCAAAGGTGACAATAGTGTGTATGTATTGTGACACAGTACTCTGCAGGGGGGGGAGTTTTCAAAGTGCTTTAGAGGCTACGGTCACGGAGCACCAGAAGATCTGCTCCTTACCTAAGTGAAGCTCACCCTATATCTTTCTCTGTCCACATGCCCTTTCTTATCCCCGTGGTTGGTGTCCCTTCCT